>NC_136068.1:1163355979-1163584943 GCF_964261635.1 Lissotriton helveticus | reverse complement strand
GCGATGAGACCCACCACCCACCACACCCACACCCCACCCACCCCACCACCACCCACCCCCACACCACCCTCACCCTCACCCTCACCCCACCTCACTCACACCCTCACCCCACACTCACCCTCACCCTCACCCTCACCCCCTCACCCTCACTCACTCACCACACCCACTCCCTCACCCTCACTCACCTCCCCTCAACCCCTCACCCACCTCACTCACCCTCACCCCTCACCTCACCCTCACTCACCCTCACCCTCACCTCACCCTCACACCCCACCCTCAAACCCCTCACCCTCACTCACCCCACCCTCACCCTCACCCTCACTCACCCTCAACCCACCCTCCATCACCCTCAACCCCTCACCCTCACTCACCCTCACCCCACCTCACCCTCACTCACCCCACCCCACACCACTCACTCACCCTCACTCCCCTCACCCTCACCCTCACTCACCCTCACCCTCACTCACCCTCACCCTCACTCACCCTCACCCTCACCCCACCCTCACCCTCACTCACCCCCCTCACCCTCACCCTCACCCTCACCTCACTCACCCTCAACCCCTCACCCTCCTCCCTCACCCTCACCCTCACTCCACCCTCACCCTCACTCACCCTCAACCCCTCACCCTCACTCACCCTCAACCCCTCACCCTCACCCTCACTCACCCTCAACCCCTCACCCTCAACCCCTCACTCACCTCACTCCCCACTCACCCTCACTCACCCTCACCCTCCTCACCCTCACCCTCACTCCCCCTCACCCTCACTCACCCTCACCCTCACTCACCCTCAACCCCTCACCCTCACCCTCACTCACCCTCACCCTCACTCACCCTCAACCCCTCACCCTCACTCACCCTCACCCTCACTCACCCTCAACCCCTCACCCTCACTCACCCTCAACCCCTCACCCTCACCCTCACTCACCCTCACCCTCACTCACCCTCAACCCCTCACCCTCAACCCCTCACCCTCACTCACCCTCACTCACTCTCAACCCCTCACCCTCACTCACCCCTCAACCCCTCACCCTCACTCACCCTCAACCCCTCACCCTCACTCACCCTCAACCCCTCACCCTCAACCCCTCACCCTCACCCTCACTCACCCTCACAACACATATTGTGTTACAATAGGTGTCACATTTGCGAAAGATAAAACTATTGGCATTGTAAATAACAAAGCTATTAATTTCGCTATTTTCAAAACAAGCACATAAATAAAAAATGTGTCCTTTACAATACCAATAGCTCAAACTTTCCTAATGCGAGACCTATTGCATTGCTGTGCTTCTCTCCCCTGCTGCACTCTCCTGCTCTCTAGAGATGTGGCCTAACGACCAGAGCTGCCATCTAAGTCACGTAAATACAAAACATGTTGCATTCCAAATGCTATAGGTGTCACATTCGCGAAAGTTATAACTATTGGCATTGTAAATGAGAAAGCCATCAATTTAGCAATTTTAAAAACCAACAAATAAATAAAATATGTCATTTACAAGACCAATAACTCCAACTTTTCTAATCCGAGACCTATTGCATTTCCAATGCTTGTTGGGAATTGTATTGTTTGGTTTTCTTACTTTAATATAGCTTTGTTCTCTTTTAAACATGTAACACCCATTCCCCTAGGGGTAAGAGCCAGCTGCTTTTAGCCAAGGTTTATGTTCAGGTTTTCTCATTGAAACTGTGGCGTGACCCACTAGGGGTTTGCATTATTAAATGGGTGAGGTCTCACATACCCAGGTAATAACCATGGGCGTCCGCAGAAATTTTTCCAGGAGGGGGCAAAATATAAACATCATCACCATCCTCGGACATGATGTGTGCCAGGTGGGGCACAAGAAACACTGGGGCACAGGAGGAGCCATGGGGGGCAGGAAGCAGACCGCATATGATCTCATACACCATAGGGTGCCACAGCCATCTCTTTCTTTTGTGGCACCCCAAAATCCATACCTGCCCTGGTCCCTAAAATTACCCCCTAGCACCCAAAAACCCATACGCACCCTGAACCCTAAAATTCCCCCACCTCCCCAAAACTCATACCCTCCCTGAATCCTAAAATTACGCCCCTGGCTCCCAAAAATCCATACCAACCCTGAACCCTAAAATTACCCCCAAACACTCCAAAACCCATACCCACACTGAACCTTAAAATTACCCCTGCCCCCCCAAAACTCATACCTGCCCCAAACCCTAAAATTACCCCCCTGGCATCCATAACCCATACCCACATTGACCCTAAAATTGTCCCCCTGGCACCCCAAAACTCATAAACACCCTGAACCCTAATATTACCCCCCTGTCACCCCATAACCCATACCGCCCTGACCCCTAAAATTGTGCCCCTGGCACCCCAAAACCCATACCCGCCCTGAACCCTAAAATTTCCCCCCTTGCACCCCAAAACCCGTACCCATCCTGAACCCTAAAATTACCCCCCCTGGTACCCCAAAACCCATACCCACCCTGAACCCTAAAATGATCCCCCTGGCACCCCAATCCCTAACCCACCGTGAACCTTAAAATTACTCCCTGGCACCTTAAAACCCTCACCCACTCTGAACCCTCAAGTTACCCCCTGGCACCCCAAAAGCTGAACACTACATTCTGATTGTGTATTGCGCAGTCTCCCTGCTCAGGGAGGATCTGCTGGTCCGGATCGGCTCGCCCGGTCCGGTTCTGCTCGCCCTTCTCTGGAGCTGTTCTGCCAGCCCTGTCCCTCTTCCGGACCCACCAAGCCTGCCTCCATGCACACTGCCTGGACCTACTCTGTCTGGTCTGGTTCTTTCTCCTTTGGACCTGCTGTCTTCACTGGCGGAGTTAGAACACAGGTCTCACTACTCTGAAAGCTGCTCTCCCTCACCCAGACCCCCCACTCCCCCTCCACTTGCTCTCTCAGCTTCCTTCCTCCCTACTTCTCGGTCTCTCTTTCCCCAGTGCTTCTCTCTCTCTTTCTTTCCCCCCTCTTCGTTCACTCTCACCCCCACCGTATCCGTCCACCCGACCCCACCAAGTCTTCCTCTGTCCTCCCTCTCTCTTCCTTCTCCTCGTGTCAGTGATAGGGAGCCCGGGCCCTCTCTGAAAATGCGAGCTGGAGGTGACGTTAAGTGTGAAAGCACCAAGGTGTGAACCAGGAGAAGAGGCGGGGGAGGGGGTGGCCGGCAGGTAGAGGGTCAAAGGGGGCACTGGCTCTCAGAGAGGTGAGACGGGGCGGGGAGCAACCTGAGGACAAAAACAACACCAGAGCAAGAGGCAGACGCTACTCTTTTATTCAAATGTGACTATTCTTTCTGCTTAGTAATTTACTTAACAGCAACTGTTCTAGGCAGTCCATCACTATAATCCAATAATTATTTGAAAAGACTTTGCCTCAATCTTGTTATTGTGTCAGAGCACGCTATAAAGTCCGAGGTCTCCTGGCGCTTCTGACTAAATTATAAGATGGAGGGGGGGGCAGAGGGTACTCAGAAGGATCTAGAAAAGAGCAGAGTCTCCAGGTGTTGTCTAGATGTGACGTGCGATGAGATGCACAGGAGTTCACCTAGAAGAAAGTGCCAAAGGGACGGTGCAGGAAAATGAAGCCCACGTCTTGTCCTACTGAGCACTAAAATGCAGAGGAGCTTCAGAATAGAACAGAGAGTGTGAGCTGGAGAGGAACCGTGGCTGGAGCACCATGTGGAATGCATAGTGGCATGGGCATCTGCAGGGGGCAGCGCCGGCTTTAGTGCTGGTGGCACCCAGTGCAACAATGTTAGTTGGCGCACCCAATGACCACCTCCACCACGGATTCTCTCACTAGCACCCTTTAACAGTGACCAAGTCTCCATAACCACTCTTTCTCAGATGCATTGAATTCGTTATATAGCGCTCCTCATACCATTAAAGTATGTCAGAGCACTTTGCATCACACACACATTACACAGACAATCAATCATACTTGTGTAAATCAGTGTATAGGAAATGTTACATAAGTCAAAGGACAAAGGAGCATATTATCAAAGCCTAGCGATATTTTTATCGTCGCGTTTGTGTCAGTTTTCGGACGAAATGCGACGATAAAAATATTGCTTTATTTGCAAGAACACGCTAACATGTGTTCAATGCGATTAGCGCTGGTTTCAACATCGCATCGCCTTGCATCGCTAATGAGATGCAAGGGAGGCGTGTCCCGTGAAACAACATGGGATATCATCAGTAACCCTGATTCTCTCTATTTTCAAGTGTATCGCTAACACACATAGCGATTATATAATCAGCGCTAACCGGGTTTTTCGCCGGTTTGTAACGCCTGCTATTTTCCTTACTAAGCCATATCTATAATGGGATATGGATTGTTATGCTGAGTCCACGTCTCCCATTATAGATTAGGTTTTCCCTAACGCGGTTTTCTATCGCTGGAAGTCCGGCGATTTCGACTCTTTCCGCCGCTTTTTACTGGATTTCTATCGCTTGGGGATGCGCCTTGCTGATAGTGCACTCACCAGGCAATAGAATAAGGCGATATGCGCCATTAATTTTTTTCACGCTACACATGGCCAGCGATAAATATCGCTGGCCGTTCGTGATATGCCCCAAAAAGTGTAGGAGTCACATGTCATCCATACTGGTAGGCAGTATAGTTTAGGAGTGCTTGGTGTGGAGAAGCACAAACTCAGAGTCGAAAAAGAAACAGCATAGTTGGGAGTTTTCTTTAATAATAAGAATCCATTTCTACCCAAATTAACCCTTTTTGCAACATTAATCAATGTTCTATACTTAGCAGAGTGTATGCACTTCTATGATGAAAGTTAATACCTCACTATTCTATATTAGGACTTTAAGTTATAAATTGCAAGTCAGAAAAGGATAGCTCTTTTAAAAGCAGTAACCTGCTGATCTATTTACATTAAATGCACTCTTTAATCTACTTGATACACGTTCTTTGCAGCAGGCATATTAACCCTCTGTACTACCTTCACATAAGTCAAAAACCTCAACTGCACAAAACTCTGATCTCTGGCCAGGAAGAACATTAATCACAGGAGTTATCTTGACATTTTTGTGAGGCCCCTTAATTGCAGGAGGAAAGGAACGTGCAGCAGGTGCTTTTAAAATCATAATTAAGATGTAAGCAGGGCGCCCCCAGGAAGCCAGCACCCAGTGCAATGGCACCAGTCACACCGCCCTAGAGCCGGCCCTGGCAGGGGGGCAAGGAGGGGAGCTCCAGGGGGGGGCAAGCGCCACTCCTTGCCCCCCCCTGCGGACGCCCATGGTAATAACCCACAATATCCCACCCGCTCGTATCATTCGCTCACTCATGCTATTTACAGGATGTCATTTAATGATGTTATTGATTTATTGTAAAGAAATTATAAGGATTGATTAGCAACGTTGTAATTACCTTTTCGAAGGATATGCCCAACTGCCAACCCCGAAGACCTAAAAAAAACTCTGTGGCTCGGCGTTATACCCTACTGTATGTACATATATTGCGATGAATTTAAGCTCCCTGAACCTGTTTTGTCTACGTTTTCTGAGGGTCACGTTCTCTCGCTCAAGAAAGCTAAAGCTTGCTTGTTAAATTTCTTCACAATCTGAATATATATATTGTGAAAAAAGCATTCATAGTTCTGTCATTTGAGGGCAAACTAAAAGTATGTCGTTCAACGGAGGGAAAGGGTCGGTGATGCCGCCATTAATTATATTCTGAATAAAAGGTTGCCCGATACCGCTTTGGAGACATGGACTGAGGCCTCATAGCAACTTTTAATCTGCCTTTTCCAACCTAGGACTGAAACACACACCTCGACAGCGTCCTTTTCTGCCCTAGCAAAATTGAAACTGGTGCTGTAGAAAGAACGTGATTTATCTGCTCATTCTTGCTTGTGGACTGGGCGCGCCATCTTCAGGCTGATCGAGGAACAGCCTGTGAGTTTTCTATCATGTTTTGATGTGAGCTGACTGTCATCTGACGATCAGTTTCACTCTGTAATCTTCTGATTACAGCCAGATGTGATGTTGCTGCTGGCTGGGTGAAGGCAACCAGTCACAACATGCCTGTCAAATTATATGATAACTCGGTATTGGGCTGTCGAAATAATTAGTCTTCTCCAGCGTGTCTGAGCAGTTTGTAAACTGACAGCTGGCAGTCAACTGTTGACAGCATAATTTCTGTAAATGGAAATGCATGCATCCGTTTTATATAATGCGTGATTACTGGGGCTGGCATTTTAGATAGAGAGATGTGGGACAGAGAGAACAGATATGTTCTTTTGAATATGCAAGTTCTTCAATTGACGAGTTACTTCTATTTTCCCAGTTGACAAATAGGGAAACTATTTCACATTTTGAGCACACAGTGGAAACCCACAGGCATAAAAAAGTTAATCTGTGCGGTATCAGGATTGCTATTCAGAGATTGATGTATTCAAGTGGACCTTTCCATGCTGACTGGCTTTCCCAGAAAGTATGAGAATGGCGTGGGAAAACGAGATGGTGAATGAAATTTAACGCAACCATACTTTTCCCCTAAACTTGGCAGACTTATTGACTAGAAAAAATCGACCAGAAAAGGGAGGCATGGGAAAGGGTTTAGGTTTGGAAAGTATGCAAATTGTAGTTATCAAGGCCTAACCTTTTGTATTCTGTGAGTATTCTACAATTCAGAAATCTAGGCAAAAGCAAATGTATTTGTGCTCTGTTAGATAGATGCACACTTGGTGAAAGTGGTCTGCTAGCTATAAGAACACATCAGTGGTGTACATTAGTTCTCAGCTAGTGATTCAGAAAACACCAAAGTGCAAGCGAGATATATGTAGGGGCAGATTTACAGTCCCCTTGCGTCATTTTTGCACCGCTTTTGAGTCACTTTTTGTGACGCAGCAGCAGTGTAAAAATGCGGCCCATTTACAACGTGACGCATCTAGGGAGATGCGTCACGTTGTTAAGCCCTTCGTCACATTATACCTGCGTCAGGTATAATGTATGCAGGGTGGGCGTTTCAATGCAAAAAAGCCTTGTAAAGTGATGCAGTGAAATCTCTAAGGTTTCACTGCGCCATTTCTAGGACGCCACTGCGTCAAATTCTTACGCCTGCTTGAAGCAGGCGTAAGGAGTGACGCAGCACTATGAGGATAGGCCTCCCCCTGCATTACTGTAGTGGTGTTGTGCTTGCAACACAACTCCAGCAATGCGTGACTTCTGCGTCAACAGATGCGTCAGAATTTCTGACGCATCTGGTGCACCGTATTGTAAATACGGCGCATCCATAGTGATGCAAGGGTTTCTAATGGTGGCGCAGGGAAAATGACGCATCTATACAGATGCGTCACTTTCTTGCTAATCTGCCCCGTAGTTCTCAATTACTAATGGGCATATAGTGCATACAATACCAATGGAGTGACAGCATTATTACTTTTGGACTCATCAGCAGACTTTGGCATTGTGAACCGTCCGACTCTATCAATGAGTCTAGAAAACTTCGGATTATGAGGTAATGCTCTAAAATGGGTCTCCGACCTCAAAGATAGACAAAACCTTGTAACATTCCGCCAATCACCTCATCTCATCACAACCCACAATGTGGAGTCCCTCAAAGTTAAATCATTTTAGCATTCCTATTCAATGCAGGGGTAAATGGTGTTAATAGGTGCAAGGGGCGTTACCCTGCCACCCCGGGGGGGGGGGGGAGGGGGGAGGCCAAAACGATATACAAAAAAAAACATGGAGCAGCTGAATAGAAATTACTGCTCCGATTCTGTTGGGTGAACTGTAATGAACTTTGCAGATGTCCTACTGCGCAAGTGCCAACCGGGCAAGGTTTTATTCGACCATTCAAGCACGAGCTACACCAGTGACATCATATGAGATGGAGAGTTGAATTAGAATGCAATTCAACCAGTTGCTTTTAGGGCTCATGAACACTGGCTCTGGGAGGAGTCAGCAAAACTCCTTTCATTTCAACAGCTGTGGGTGGGGCAGGCTGATGAGGACAAGGAGGTAGAAGGTGGCAACAATTTGTTGATCATGACTGAAGGGCAGGCTGTAGGAGGGGTGTAGAGGGCTTCTCTACTTGCAGTAACACAAGTTTAATACTGCATTTGGTTTCATTTTTTTTTTAAAACATATGGAGCTGAGGTGGAGTCTGTTCCTTCAGAGTGGTCCTTATCTCGAACCGTTTGCTTCGGCAAAGACCCAAGAGACAGAAGGAACCTGCTGCGTACAACAATTACACCAGTGGACTTCTGTGCCCCTGCCACGGCATCACTAGGCTCTTAGTAATGGACCTAGATCGGAAATTTATATCAGGAGGAGCAACAAGTTAACTTTAGTAAATTAATGTGGGAATATATGTTATATATAAAGTCTCCCCACATGCAGGATTTTGGTGTATATTACAATGGTTCATCCACATCCTGCAAGTAGGCTGGCAATGTTGGTGCAGAGTCAATCATAAGGGAGCTTTGACTGTCTGTAAACCAGCCCTGTGGGCCTCGCCTACGCAATAACAAACAAGCATTGGAAATGCAATAGGTCTCAGATTTATTTGAGTTAGAGCTAATGGCATTGTAAATGGCAATGTCTTTTCGCCATGTGTTATGTAGTGTATGCATGTGGTGTGTAGTGGAATTATGTGGGTTGGATTGGAATTGTAGCAATGGTGGCATGCTGCGCTTTAGATGAATATGTTTAAAAGTAAAGTGCACCATACTGCTATTGCTACAATAGTTAATTGTGGATGTGTTAACAATTGATGTGTGCACTGATGGCTGGTGGTGTGTGTGCCTGTAGAAATTGTACACTGATGGCTGGTGGTGTGTGTGCCTGTAGAAATTGTACACTGATGGCTGGTGGTGTGTGTGCCTGGTGGAAGCGTCCACTGCCGGCTGGAGGTATGTGTGCCTGGTGGAAGCGTGCTCTGACGGCTGGTGGTGTGTGTGCCTGGAAAAAGCGTGCACAGACGGCTGGTGGTGTGTGTGCCGGGTGAAAGCGTGCACTGACGGCTGGTGGTGTGTGTGCCTGGTGAAAGCGTGCACTGACTGCTGGTGTTGTGTGTGCCTGGTGAAAGTTTGCACTGATGGCTGGTGGTGTGTTTGCCTGGTAAAAGCGTGCACAAACGGCTGGTGGTGTGTGTGCCTGGTGAAAGCGTGCACTGATGGCTGGTGGTGTGTGTGTGTTTGGTGAAAGTGTGCACTGACGTCTGGTGGTGTGTGCCTGGTGGAAGCCTGAACTGACGGCTGGTGGTGTTTGTGCCCGGTGAAAGCGTGCCCTGACGGCTGGTGGTGTTTGTGCCCGGTGAAAATGTGCACTGACGGCTGGTGGTGTTGGTGCCCGGTGAAAGCGTGCACTGACGGCTGGTGGTGTGTGTGTGTGGTTATGTGTGTGGTTGTGTGTGGTTGTGTGTGTGTGGTGGTGAGTGTGTGGTGGTGAGTGTGTGGTGGTGAGAGTGTGTGGGTGTGTGGTGTTATGTGTGTGGTGTTATGTGTGTGGTGTTATGTGTGTGTGTGGTGGACTTAGTTTGGGTTTTCGTACCCTGCACACTCACACACTGTCCCTACACACTCACACACTGCTCACCCTACACACTTACACACTGTTCACCTTGCACACTTACACACTGCTCACCCTACACAAACACACACTACTCACCCTACATACTCACACAATGTTCACCCTGCACGCTCACACAGTGTTAACCCTCACACACTGCTCACCCTGCTTGCTCACACACTGATCACCCTGCACGCTCACACACTGCTCACCCTGCACACTCACACACTGCTCACCCTACACACTCACACATTGCTCACCCTACGTAATGCGAAAAGACCTAGCTCTGCCCTTTGGCCTGTGTTGTAATGGTACAGTAGGTTGTGAGTAGTTGCGCTTGAATGGTTGGGGCGTCCCCTCCTTGCTGCTCCCCTCACAGAGGGCCGGCTGCCTCCATAAAGCTTCCAAGACACGTGTTCACCTGTTCTTTGTTTTAGCTCCTGTGTGTCAGTGCACCGTGTAAGCGCACAAGCATACCCTGCTCTCTCTGGAACACTCACACTGCTGAGTCTCTCTCACTCTGCAGTCACTCTCACTCTGCAGTCACTCACTCTGCAGTCACTCTCACTCTGCAGTCACTCTCACTCTACTGTCACTCTCACTCTACTGTCACTCATGCTGTCACTCTCACTCTGCTGTCACTCTCACTCTGCTGTCACTCATGCTGTCACTCTCACTCTGCTGTCACTCATGCTGGCACTCTCACTCTGTTGTCACTCTCACTCTGCTGTCACTCATGCTGTCACTCTCACTCTACTGTCACTCATGCTGTCTCTCTCACTCATGCAGTCACTCTCAATCATGCAGTCACTCTCACTCTGCAGTCACTCTCACTCTGCAGTCACTCTCACTCTGCAGTTACTCTCACTCTGCTGTCACTCATGCGGTCACTCTCACTCTACTGTCACTCATGCTGTCACTCTCACTCTACTGTCACTCATGCTGTCACTCACTCTGCTGTCACTCAGGCTGTCACTCTCACTCTGCTCTCACTCTGTCTCTGATGTCACTCATGCTGTCACTCTCACTCATCTGTCACTCATGCTGTCACTCACACTCTACTGTCACTCATGCTGTCACTCTCACTCATGCTGTCACTCTCACTCATGCTGTCACTCTCAATCTGCTTGTACACCAACAGAAAATAGCAGTGGGTCACTGGGCTGACTAAATTATGTATCTGTACTAAACCATGTGTTCAAAAGCAAAAAAAGGAGATCTTGCTGGGGGAGACTCCTCAAACGCGAAAGAGTTCCCATCAGTCACCATCGAGACCGCCCTTCATCATCTGGGTACTCTCAAGTTTTGAGGGTACTGTCACCCACACCAGATCGGCAGATGTTTAATGCCTAATCTGGGGTATGAAAATGATAAAAGGCTAATGGTGTAAATAAATGTATCTCTCAAGGAACTGAATAGCAGTGCTAACTAAAGTGAAAGTGAAATAGTGAAATCTGCTCTAAAATTGGATAGTGGTGGAGAAAATATATTTATTATGCACCCCTTCACTCCCAAATCAATAAAAACAGTGCAAATAGTAGTGTAACAAATAACCACTAATGAGAATCTTAGGTCGACATGTTTCTGCAGACAATTGGAGCCAAATGGTCTCCTGCTGCTTCCTCAGGACCATTAATGCTACTGCTATGATTATAAAAAGAAGTCATATCACCTGAGAAGTGTAATATGTTTTCATCCTCCTGACTTCAAGCCATAACAATCAGCAGGGGTGAACCCAGATACATAAAAAGAAAACCAACAAAGCACAATCAATAACTGAAATCATGTGCTAGAACTCAACAGTTAGTTTTACCTTGTTCGACACGGTAGCCCCTGAGTGCCAGCCACATATGGGCAATAGAGTCTACCATATATACTGATTAATAATGTTCACTCACCTATTTAGGCCGGAGGGAACAGCCCCACCTCACCTGGCGCCAGCTCAGGTACTAGGAGCACCGCTCTAATAGAAGGAAAGAAAAAATGCTCAGCCATGGGAGATGTCTCCCTTAAAAACGACCATGAATCGCCCGTTCCTCACGTGACACATCAAGCACCGATATGCCTCTCACACAACTCCTCATGTATCCTTAATACACGCCTCGAATCAGTAATTATGTTAATCATTTTGCGACACTGATCTCGAATGTGTAAAATCCTGGTCAGTAAAAACCAACAACAGCCCCCGGGTGGTATGCGCATTATTGTTCAGCAGTATACCCTTTAAGCGTCGCTAGCTGACAACCTATTCTGGCTGCCACCACTCTTTGCACAATCCTGCTCGCCTTCAGCACAGCGCTACCGCCGCTCAATGGGAGCAAAAGACCCCTCACCTATCCGTCGGTACACCGGTCGTCCCTCTGGGCTGTTTCTTGGGGAGGTGTCGACACGGTGTACCGGCGGTAAACAAATCACTTTCCGGCCCTGGCGTGGAGGGTACGCGTGACATCATCACGGCGTGCCACGTAAAGTTTGTAGGGAAATGTAGTTCATGCGTACACCGATGCGCTGCATGAAATGTATAGGGAAATGTAGTTCATGCATGCACCGATGCGTCTTACGACGATAGGAGTATCGTCATACTCATACTGGTTCCTGATTCATCATGCCATTTGTTTGATTGAACATGAGAACATGGATTTAAAATCACATAGCCTCCGATCTACTGATGTATACAACGGTACCGCTCGCACATGTCAATCTACGATACTGTCTGAGAATATACAGTTTATCAAATAAGTGTATCCCCATGTTGGTACCAGGTACTGATTCCTCATATTATGTCATGATAATTCAGGATAGCCATAAGATATACGATGTACGATGTCAGGGCAGCTTCACATAGATGCGACTCTTACTCATGTTCATATAAGTCATATGGGGCGCTGACGCATGGCTCTGTGCACCAGCGACGATGTCTCAGGGTCCCCAGTCATCATAACTCAATCCAAAGCTGTCTTCATGCTCATTGGTATGTCATGTGCCGAATAAATAGCCATTGGAGTAGAATGATAGTCGCAACTAACATGGAGTTAGTGCCGATTCATAATCAGCCTGCAAGCGACTACTGTGTAATAAAAACCACACTCACGCTGGGGGAGTGAGCCACCCAAATCCTGGGTGAGGTTCTCAATAGATGCACCCCAACTGTAGATTAACCGGATTACAAGCAAATCTCCACTCATAGCATCCCCGGTGTAATTACTAAAAAACGAGGAAGGGGTTACAGAAGCCTGCACTCTAAGCATTGAAAGCTCACATCAGGATCACTGAGGTTGCACTTTAAAGTGACATCCAAGGAATTTCCTCATTTAGCCCCATCTTGTCTGTCTTGAGTCTGAAAACCCATTTTTGTTCCCGTCTAAATAGAAAGGTGGAAATATCCGTAACCCCTGTAGGAATCAACGGTTGACCCAGTACTGTCCAGTGTAGATCAGTAGGCAGATGTCCCACCTCTAAAAAATGGTTGGTCAGTCTCGTGGCCTGCTTTGAACATCTAATTGAGCTTTTATGTTCAGAGATTCGAACCTTGATCTTTCTGGTCGTCATCCCTACATAGTTCTTATTGCAGGGACAAGTAATCAGATAGATCAGGTTACTGCTGTTGCAGTTCGTGAATCTTCTGAGCTGCCAAGGACGATCAGTGCCAATATCTACGCTGTATGCCTTCGTTGTTTGCGGACAGGCAGCGCAATTTCCGCAGGGATGGTGTCCTCTGACCGCCGGCAGGTCCCACAATGTCCCTACCGCTCGAGGAATCGATGTTTTCGGTCTGGTGTGGACCAATTGGTCTCTCAGACTCTGTCCTCTTTTGAATGCAAACAGAGGAGGTGGCAAGGAATCAGTGCCAGTATTTAAGATCTTCCAATGTTTCTTTACAATTTTTTGTAATTGGTTAGAGTGTGTGCAGAAGGTGTTTACACAGGTGATCCTTTCCTGTTTAGGTTTTGGGGGTGCTAACTCTAACAAGCTCTCTCTGTTGTTATTGGAAGCCCTTTTCTTAGAGTTCCGGATCAGGCGCTTGGGATAGTTCTTCTCGGCCAGATTAACTGCCAAAATGCTAGAATGGACTTCAAAATCAGACTTAGTGGAGCAATTTCTCTGTATTCGGAGAAATTGCCCAAAGGGCAAGTTGTCCCTCAGAGCTTTAGGGTGACAACTCTCATAGCTCAACCAGGAATTCCTCGCCATGGGCTTACGGTATAATTCAGATTGTAGCCCTGTAGCTGTAGATGTAATTAGCAGGTCTAGAAAAGCTAGTTGGTGTTTGTCAAACTCCATCGTGAATTTGAGAAAACGATTCCTCTCATTCAGCCAAAGATGAAACCGCTGAAGATCTTCTACTGTCCCACGCCACACCACCAGGACGTCGTCTATGTACCTTTTCCACAGACGCAGACTCGACAGATGTGGATTAGTGTCTGCAAAAATATGGTCCTGTTCGAATTTATGGACATACAGGTTAGCGAGACTAGGAGCAAAAACGCTGCCCATGCTAGTCCCGCTAACCTGTAGCTAGATCGACTCCTCAAACTGAAAAAAATTCTCAGTCATGGCCAAAGTGGCCAAGGTCATAATCAGTCTTGTAGGCGTTATGGATTTTAGATCTCTATTCGTCTAAAGTCCCTAGATCACCTCCAGTGTTTCAGTCTGGGGGATAGATGTATAAAGGCTTTCAACATCAAATGATACAAGGATGTCTAGATCTTCATTGTACTCGATGTCGGGGAGAATTCTCAAGACATCCTTTGTATCTTTGAGAAATGTGGGCATTTCATTAACTATTGGTTTCAGAAAGAAGTCTACGAAAGTAGAAAGGGGTTTAAGCAGTGACCCGATGCCCTATAGGATCGGCCGACCAGGAGGTGGCCTTTGAACCTTATGTACTTTTGGCAGTACATAAAAGTACGGCATTCTAGGATTCACTGCACACAGATATTGAGCCTCTTTGTGGGTGACCCAGCCTTCAGCCAGAGCCTCCTCCACTATATGTCCAATAACTGTAGTGAGTCTTTCGGTGGGATCGCTAGTGAGCTTACGGTAGGCCTTGATGTTATTCAGTTGGCGCAAACACTCGTCTCGATATGTACCTGAGTCTAGAAGGACGATTGCGCCCCCTTTGTCTGCTGCCTTCATTCCCGTAGACTCATTATTGGAATCATTATTGGACGTCCTGGTGGTGTGGCGTGGGACAGTAGAAGATCTTCAGCGGTTTCATCTTTGGCTGAATGAGAGGAATCGTTTTCTCAAATTCACGATGGAGTTTGACAAACACCAACTAGCTTTTCTAGACCTGCTAATTACATCTACAGCTACAGGGCTACAATCTGAATTATACCGTAAGCCCATGGCGAGGAATTCCTTGTTGAGCTATGAGAGTTGTCACCCTAAGGCTCTGAGGGACAACTTGCCCTTTGGGCAATTTCTCCGAATACAGAGAAATTGCTCCACTAAGTCCGATTTTGAAGTCCATTCTAGCATTTTGGCAGTTAATCTGGCCGGGAAGAACTATCCCAAGCGCCTGATCCGGAACTCTAAGAAAAGGGCTTCCAATAACAACAGAGAGAGCTTGTTAGAGTTAGCACCCCCAAAACCTAAACAGGAAAGGATCACCTGTGTAAACACCTTCTGCACACACTCTAACCAATTACAAACAATTGTAAAGAAACATTGGAAGATCTTAAATACTGGCACTGATTCCTTGCCACCTCCTCTGTTTGCATTCAAAAGAGGACAGAGTCTGAGGAGAGACCAATTGGTCCACACCAGACCGAAAACATCGATTCCTCGAGCGGTAGGGACATTGTGGGACCTGCCGGCAGTCAGAGGACACCATCCCTGCGGAAATTGCGCTGCCTGTCCGCAAACAACGAAGACATACAGCGTAGATATTGGCACTGATCGTCCTTGGCAGCTCAGAAGATTCACGAACTGCAACAGCAGTAACCTGATCTATCTGATTACTTGTCCCTGAAGAACTATGTTGGGATGACGACCAGAAAGATCAAGGTTCGAATCTCTGAACATAAAAGCTCCATTAGATGTTCAAAGCAGGCCACGAGACTGACCAACCATTTTTTAGAGGTGGGACATCTGCCTACTGATCTACACTGGACAGTACTGGATCAACCGTTGATTCTTACAGGGGTTACGGACATTTCCACCTTTCTATTTAGACGGGAACAAAAATGGGTGTTCAGACTCAAGACAGACAAGATGGGGCTAAATGAGGAAATTCCTTGGATGTCACTTTAAAGTGCAACCTCGGTGATCGTGATGTGAGCTTTCAATGCTTAGAGTGCAGGCTTCTGTAACCCCTTCCTCGTTTTTTAGTAATTACACCGGGGATGCTATGAGTGGAGATTTGCTTGTAATCCGGTTAATCTACAGTTGGGGTGCATCTATTGAGAACCTCACCCACGATTTGGGTGGCTCACTCCCCCAGCGTGTGTGTGGTTTTTATTACACAGTAGTCGCTTGCAGGCTGATTATGAATCGGCACTAACTCCATGTTAGTTGCGACTATCATTCTACTCCAATGGCTATTTATTCGGCACATGACATACCAATGAGCATGAAGACGGCTTTGGATTGAGTTATGATGACTGGGGACCCTGAGACATTGTCACTGGTGCACAGAGCCATGCGTCAGCGCCGCATATGACTTATATGAACATGAGTAAGAGTCGCATCTATGTGAAGCTGTCCTGACATCGTACATCGTACATCTTATGGCTATCATGAATTATCATGACATAATATGAGGAATCAGTACCTGGTACCAACATGGGGATACACTTATTTGATAAACTGTATATTCTCAGACAGTATCGTAGATTGACATGTGCGCGCGGTACCGTTGTATACATCAGTAGATCGGAGTCTATGTGATTTTAAATCCATGTTCTCATGTTCAATCAAACAAATGGCATGATGAATCAAGAACCAGTATGAGTATGACGATACTCCTATCGTCGTAAGACGCATCGGTGCATGCACGAACTACATTTCCCTATACATTTCATGCAGCGCATCGGTGTACGCACAAACTACATTTCCCTACAAACTTTACGTGGCACGCCGTGATGATGTCACACATACCCTCCACGCCGGGGCCGGAAAGTGATTTGTTTACCGCCGGTACACCGTGTCGGCACCTCCCCAAGAAACAGCCCAGAGGGACGACCGGTGTACCGACGGATAGGTGAGGGGTCTTTTGCTCCCATTGAGCAGCGGTAGCGTTGTGCTGAAGGTGAGCAGGATCGTGCAAAGAGTGGTGGCAGCCAGAATAGGTTGTCAGCTAGCGACGCTTAAAGGGTATACTGCTGAACAATAATGCGCATACAATCCGGGGGTTGTTGTTGGTTTTTACTGACCAGGATTTTACACATTCGAGATCAGTGTCGCAAAATGATTAACATAATTACTGATTCGAGGCGTGTATTAAGGATACATGAGGAGTTGTGTGAGAGGCATATCGGTGCTTGATGTGTCACGTGAGGAACGGGCGATTCATGGTCGTTTTTAAGGGAGACATCTCCCATAGCTGAGCATTTTTTCTTTCCTTCTATTAGAGCGGTGCTCCTAGTACCTGAGCTGGCGCCAGGTGAGGTGGGGCTGTTCCCTCCGGCCTAAATAGGTGAGTGAACATTATTAATCAGTATATATGGTAGACTCTATTGCCCATATATGGCTGGCACTCAGGGGCTAGCGTGTCGAACAAGTTAAAACTAACTGTTGAGTTCTAGCACATGGTTTCAGTTATTGATTGTGCTTTGTTGGTTTTCTTTTTATGTATCTGGATTCACCCCTGCTGATTGTTATGGCTTGAAGTCAGGAGGATGAAAACATATTACACTTCTCAGGTGATATGACTTCTTTTTATATGCATAGCAGTAGCATTAATGGTCCTGAGGAAGCAGCAGGAGACCATTTGGCTCCAATTGTCTGCAGAAACATGTCGACCTAAGATTCTCATTAGTGGTTATTTGTTACACTACTATTTGCACTGTTTTTATTGATTTGGGAGTGAAGGGGTGCATAATAAATATATTTTCCCCACCACTATCTAATTTTAGAGCAGATGTCACTATTTCACTTTCACTTTAGTTAGCACTGCTATTCAGTTCCTTGAGAGATACATTTATTTACACCTTTAGCCTTTTATCATTTTCATACCCCAGATTAGGCATTAAACATCTGCCGATCTGGTGTGGGTGACAGTACCCTCAAAACTTGAGAGTACCCATATGATGAAGGGCGGTCTCGATGGTGACTGATGGGAACTCTTTCGCGTTTGAGGAGTCTCCCCCAGCAAGATCTCTTTTTTGCTTTTGAACACATTGTTTAGTACAGATACATAATTTAGTTAGCCCAGTGACCCACTGCTATTTTCTGTTGGTGTACATGTAGGTAGGGGGCATAGCAGTTTTAGCCGGTAAACTTCCCCTAGGACCCTCCTTCCCCTTGTGTTTTGTTACTCTAAATCTGCTGTCACTCATGCTGTCACTCTCACTCTACTGTCACTCATGCTGTCACTCTCACTCTACTGTCACTCATGCTGTCACTCACTCTGCTGTCACTCATGCTGTCACTCTCACTCTGCTGTCACTCTCACTCTGATGTCACTCATGCTGTCACTCTCACTCTACTGCCACTCATGCTGTCACTCTCACTCTACTGTCACTCTCACTCTACTGTCACTCATGTTGTCACTCTCACTCATGCTGTCACTCTCACTCATGCTGTCACTCTCACTCATGCAGTCACTCTCACTCTGCAGTCACTCTCACTCTGCTGTCACTCATGCTGTCACTCTCACTCTACTGTCACTCATGCTGTCACTCTCACTCTGCAGTCACTCTCACTCTAAAGTCACTCATGCTGTCACTATCACTCTGCTGTCACTCATGCTGTCACTCTCACTCTGCTGTCACTCTGCAGTCACTCTCACTCTGCTGTCACTCATGCTGTCACTCTCACTCTGCTGTCACGCTGTCACTCTCACTCTGCTGTCACTCATGCTGTCACTCTCACTTTGCAGTCACTCTCACTCTGCGGTCACTCTCACTCTGCAGTCACTCATGCTGTCACTCTCACTCTGCTGTCACTCTCACTCTGCAGTCACTCTCACTCTGCAGTCACTCTCACTCTGCAGTCACTCTCACTCTGGCAATGCAAACACGAACTTGTTCTGAAGGTTCTTCCCCTGGATATATTTCAGACGACATTGAAAAGCCGCACATAAACACCGTTTCACTCGTGCTGTCTCTCGACTGGTCCATGCCGAGCTACGAACGGTCTATTATAAGGCCCAACGCTGCAAACAACCTTCAGCCAAGCCTCGTCCATCATGAATTAGTACTTGAGCTATTAAAACTCCTCTCGCGCCTTCCCGTGGCCGATTTGTGTACATGGTGGCTTCCCTCACCCCCCTGCAGTCACCTGTCTTCAATGCTCTGGAGACCTCAGATCTAAAACACTTCTATTTTTGATTTCTATCCCAATGACAGACTAGTCCTTCTATCTAACATTTACCTCATTGACTAACACATAACTGAGTTAACTGTGATTTGCACAAGGAAGTGCTTCTCTGAAATACATTTTAGTGGCCCCAGTGGCACTTTTTACCAACTTTATTGCACCTATTTGTTTCTGCGAGGCACTTTGACCCTTCTTGCACATTCAGCTGCTGTGATCTCAAAGTCCTTCTGACACACCCATATCAAGCAGCTGGTGAAAAACTCTGTGCCATTACCTCAGCTTGTAAATTATGGTGACGTGCCCTTTTACGTGAAGATGTGTTTGGAATCAAACTGCGGTTGGTGGGAGTTTTCTGCCACGTTCACCTGCTGTGCTTAGTGGGTAGATTATTTTTTGTTGGAGGGAGTTTTTCTGGAGATTAGATAGTTGGCACTTCAGCACAACACAGAAAACAAGCAGCACTGAAAACGATTGCTTTTGCGATCGCTTTTGTAAAAAAAAAAAAACGGGGAGTGGTGCGCGCGCGTGCCACTGCCAGCATATATCTCCAATTACCGCGGCCTTGACGGCCGCGATAATTGAAGATATATGGCCTCTGGTGTGCGTAACAGACACCAATAGGCCATGGGCGGAGCTATGCGCCCGCCCATGGCTTATTGCGTGTCTTGTTTTAAAAGTACACACAATCAAAGGCCAATGAAAATGGACCTCGGAAATAACACGCACGAGCTGCGTGGAATTCCTAGGTCCATTTTCAAAACACCAGGAAAAGGACTCTCGCTACGCGACACTGCTTCCGCAGTGTACGCTAGGCCCGAGCCCTAAAAAAGGGGGGCAGGGTGAAATATTTGCCTAGGATCACACAATTTGGTCAAACAGGGATGCTGGGATTGATTCCAGATAAGGTGATCTCCAAATTAAAAACAATGTATTTCTTTAACATGCATATCTGTGTCACCTTAGTACATTGGATCATATCTGTGAATTAAGAGGACTTTATTAAAAAACATTTTTTTAGCGTGAACTGAGAAACTTGCTAGTCCCGCTGTGATGACAAGAACATTAATAAACTAAAAGGAATATGCAATAATACAGTCTGTGAGTGGTGGTGGTTAATTTAGTTTGGAACTAGAGAACCAAGCTCAGAGTCTCTGCATCGCTCAACAGCCTGTAATTCTGGGCAAATCATTTAATCTTTTCATGCCTACAAAATAAATATGACCTTATGTTATGTAACTGGTTTCATGTAAAGTGTTCAAATACTTTCGGGTTGAGTTTGCGCTGTATGAAAATGCAAAAGGAGCACTCGCAGTGCACACTGCCCACGTGGGAGAAAGAAGTTGGAACCGATTGAATCTGCCACAGAACAGTCAGCAACTCTGTGTGTGGTGCTGTTTACATGGATGTCACCTTTGAAGTTTAGTAGTGGGCCCGGACAGTTGGGTGAGGTGTTGTGGGAAGGGCGTACGTAGCAGAGAGGCTGTTATTACTTTTATTCCAACAGCTTTTAATGCCCCTCGGTCACAGTTCCATGTAAGGCCTCTTTGAGCTATTGGTTCATCCACAGGTAGTCAGGCTGGAAATGTTGCGGCAGAGTCAGTCATAAGGGTGCCTTGCACCTGACTGTCTGTACACCAGCCCTGTTGGTCTCACCTGTGCAATAACAGGCAACGTGGAGGCCTGATGATATACAGTATTTGTCTAGGATCACTCAATTTAGGCAAGCAGGGAAGCCAGGATTGATTCCAGATAGGATGACTTGACTTGAGCCAGAGTACTGCAAGGGTCCCCGGAGTACTGACAAACTTGACGAACACTAATGTGGATCAGGAACAAAATCAACCACAGATGCAGTCTGTAGTACAGGGGGGCTTGGAGCTAGGAGTAAAATACTCCTGTACAGGCTAAGGTCACGGGTGAAAGTTATTGCTCAAGGTCCCAGATGATGGGTAGTAGAGAGGCATAGTCATGGAGATTTCCAGTTATTGACTTGCCACTCGAATCCACCCCGTATGTAGTAGTTCTGGGGAATGTTCCATCTTTCCACTGAAAGGGCGAGATTTTGATCGATACCTTATATCTATTGATCCAAACCTCGATCTGGTCGACTGAACCTTTGTTGCCTGTCTTGGAAGAAAACAGTACACCTATCTGCAAGTTAGTTCACCCAATAAAGGACTCTACTCTCAAAGATCACGGACAACTTCTAGGTTTCAAAAGTTTATTGTAAAGATATAATGAGCTGCAAATACAGACATCTCAGAATGAGATTCACGAGATACACAGGTCCAATTACATACATGTGCTCTCGAAAAGCCCTCAGACGAGCAACAGAAATCACTAACACAAGTTCTAAAAATAGTAAAGCTATCAGCATAGACGCATATCGCTCCTTCATTTAGATTGGAGGAAAACAAACACAGGTTAGGCGTCCCTACCCTGTTCTAGATGGTATCCCTACTTAACCAAATCCCAACCTAACAAAGGTGTCAGCAATGAATGACCCCCAAGGGAAGTCACCCACTCTAAGTCTCTTGGTGAAAACCTAAAGTTCTCCAGTCATGACCCCTCACTGCCTACCCATCCGCTCTCTAAAGGGTCCTCAGGTCTCTGCTCTAACTCCACCCAGGGGTGCTGTCCCTAATACAAAACAGTCAACAACATTTGAGACGCCCCTTGCGAAACGCCTCTCACGTGGTGCAACTTCAGGCTTTTTCCATGATGCTTTGTATTGGGCCTCAGACGTTAGAGTTGACCTTGCTTCTCAGTCTCTTCTCCGGCCCGCTGATACCCCTTAAACATTCCAGAACCCTCCTCCATGTCTGGGCCGTCCACTGAACAGACCTCTATTCATTCATTTATAATTGGATCCCCCCTTTCCTGTTGCAGACAGATATCTGCCGCCAAGAACCCAACTCTCATAGACTTCTAAAAAGGCTTGCAACATTTCTCAGCCCAGACATGTACGTGTAAATCAATGCTAAAACATTTCAGGCCTACAATATTTCTCATTATGATTATAGCATTCAACTTCTTCATTTAATTAAAACATGTTAATACTCTTATTCTATTATTAAGTAAACATTTCTATAAATCATGGTCTATTAATGCAGTGACCAAAAACGTTAAAACAATCTGTGTCGTGAAAAGAAACACCTTCCCTTTTAGCTCCAGCTCTGGCCCTGAGGCCTACCACGTTCTGCTCTTAACCACATACCACCTTATGTTTTATCAGCTTCACGACATGGATTCAAAAATAATCACATCTAATAAAGTCATATAATGTCACACATTTCTGTATTAGTTCCACTTCTACTTAAATCTCTATATTAGCTATACATTTAGAATATTTCAGATACTATTAGCACTCATGGCATTTCTCTTCATGTTTTGTGCTTACTACAGGTAAGTGTGATGTACTCATACAATTAAATCAGTTTGCGCTCTCTCAGTTCCCCCCTTTGATGACCTCTCGGGGTCATCACTAACATTTAAACTGCAGTTATTGCTGGCATTCTCTGCGCTTCCAGAGCTCTCAGACTCCTGTACTGATTATCTTGTATGGCAGCCAATCTCTGCAGCTGCTCTCTTTGGGCCCTTTCTGACCTTCTTGCTCTGTACCATTTGAATACCCTCACCAATCCCCACAATATTATCCCACAGATCAATATTATGATGATAGGCTTTAGGATGTACCATACAAAGCTTTTGCCTAAGGCGGAAAACCACCCTCCAACTGTACTCATTCCGTGGCCCACCTTTTCCCAGACATTTTCTCTACTCAAGTCTTCGATCTCCTTGTGTATATTAGTTATGTTCTTAATAACCTTCTCAAGGGGCTTCGAAAGGTCTGGAATGTAAGTGCAACATTCCTGGACCTTCAAAGCCTTACAGACTCCGCCCTCTTTTGCTAATAAGACATCTAATGCAAGCCGATTTTGAAGAACCATAGCCCTTATCGATTGCATCTCTCCTTCTACCAGCATTAAGGACTGAGCAGTGCTGGCAGACAACCTGTCGACAACTGTTGCCAATCGTCTAATTTTAACATCATTAAGGATTATTCCCAAAAGAGGGAACATAGCTCCAAAGACATCTCCAACCATTTCGGCATCACCTACATCTCTCCTTCCCCTCGATGATGTCTGACCCTCTATGATCACTAAGTCTTGTGCATGATATATTTTGGGGAAGACAATTGCCAAGTAACATGATCCATACCAGTTGTCAGGTAGTCTCACGTAAGCATTTCTTCCACATACAAAATACACATTTGGAATCACTTGCATTCCCTTCAGGAAATCCTTAGTGTAGTACTCTAAATTAAAAGCATGTTCACAGTCAACTTCACCCACGTATACATTTTCATAATACGTTTTGGCTCGGTGAAGACATAGCTTTCCTCTCTGCGCTTTATCTAAAGCTATTGGACCACTACTACCCTTTCTCTTATGTGACTTCTCTTCCTCAGTCCAATCTAATTTCCCTTGTCCTGATTTTTTCAAAATCTTTTGTCTCCTGTAACGATCATCCACCTGCCCTATGAACTTTTTCTCGACTTCTGACACCTTGCATGTCAGATTATTTCTACGGGCATGTGAAGTATCTAAGGTAATCCAAGGAATGAAGAACTTGGCCAATCTGTCTTCACTCTTCCAGTAATCCCATTTGTTCATCTGCTTATAATTTGGGACTTCTGGCAACACTGAATCATAATTTGAGAAATAGTATTCAAAACTATCTCTCTCATAAAATATACTAAGCAATAAGCTACATGTAATGCCATATGTCAGAGGGAGGTGATGATAGCGAATTCCTTCATCTACAGATGCAGGCAACTGCATGCAGACGTAGCAATCCTTAACCTCCATGGCATCCACGTATTCATATAAAAGTTTAGCATAAGCATTTGACCTAAAGTCTCCTTGGGACTCGTCTACATGTAACCTGCGGGCTTCTGCAGCCAATAACGCTTTCTCTTGAGTGTTTTCCCTTTTCTCACCAGCAACAATAGGTGTAAGCGTTACTACAGAACTCACATCAGTTACCTTTACCTCTTCTTCATGTCCCTTTACATAAGAAATTGTTACCACTAAAGCTATTAATATTATCACTCCTACTATTAGTGTACCTATTATACATTTAGCTCTGCGGTTCGGGGTGCCGGCCTCCATTTCGTCAGATACCATAGCTCTCTCTTTATCTTTGCAAAAAGTTCCTTTACTCTCGTTCCTTTACAGTCTTTTTTTTTTAAATCCTTTTTGTCTTTAGAATCCACACAGCTGGAGGCTGACAGCCTTTTTCGCAAAAAGTCCTTTAACAGTTCAAAAAGACAACCCTAGCCCTTCTCCATCAACTCAAGGGATTCCCTAAAATTCTCTGCTTCCTGGGCGCTAGGTAATCTTCTTTTTCTGCTTGCTTTATTTACAATCCTTTAACAGTCAACTATCAGATTTGTGGTTGCAGCTTCAATAGCATAGTTCAATATTTCCAAGCGAAGAGTGTGCTCTTCATGTGCTGTTATCGTTGTACCAAAGTCGGGGAATTGCAATTCTGTAAGAAACATATGTTTTAACTTGCTGAGGCGGGGAGGTCTGGGGAGCACGAATGTTAGTGACCCTTCTTGTTCGACACCGGGTACCAACAGTCGTATTTCCACGGTGATAATGGGCTCAGAACTGGACACCACCACCGCTCGGATCCTCCCTGTCTCCGGTTTCACAGACATTTGTCGCCAGATATGTCCACTCAGGTGTGGAGTATCTTCTGTTAGGCACACGCACTCTTCTTGACCTTCTTCGGTCCGGTGCTTCAGCGCCCTGAGCACCTTCTTCTGGGTCTGAGTCTTCTGATATCGGAGGAAGGGTTACTTCTGGAGTTGACCTCAGGCTAGAGCTCCTTCTTTGCGGCCAATTTGCTTCTCCACGTGCCCTTCTACTCCTTCTCCTTCTGGTCTGTTCTCGCTCTCTTTCAGACCTGTCAGGGTCAGACTCGTACTCCCAGCTACTTTCTCCTTCTGTAGCGTCTTCAGTTTCGCTGTTGTACTGACCGTCCTCAGCTTGGTCAGACTCGTTCCCTGCTTCCGCGGGCACCTCTACAGCTTGACTAGCCCCCTCTATGGCTTCTTGGTCCTCAGCTGGACGTCCATCCGAGAGAGGAGCTGTTTCCAGAGGTGCTGGAACCCTTTTCGTATGTGACGCGTGGATCCAATTGGGCAGGCCTCCCACCTTTACAGCCGTGTTTGTGATCAGGATGACCTGGTAGGGCCCACGCCAACGAATATCCAAGCAGCTTCTTCTCACATGTTTCTTCACCAGGACCCAGTCCCCAGGATACAGGTCATGGCAAGGGCCCTGGCACGCTGGAACCTCTGCAGCCTGCACCTGAAGGGACACAGAACGCATGGCGTCAGACAGCCCCTTACAATAGTCCAGGATCATATCATCTGTGATATTTAACAGTGCAGTAGCTGGAATAGATGGCAGCCTCATTGCTCTCCCCATTAACACCTCATGTGGTGACAACCCTGTTCTTCTGTCTGGGGTACTACGAAGGCTCATGAGAACTAATGGCAGGGCATCAGGCCAACTCAGAGTCGTTGAGGAGCAAACTTTAGCTATTCTGGACTTGATCGTGCCATTGATTTGTTCCACAATTCCTGAAGCTTCTGGTCGGTAACTGCAATGTAGCTTTTGATCAATATTTAGTGCAACACAAATCATCTTCACAAGCTCGCTGTTAAAATGTGTTCCCCTATCTGATTCCAAAAAGGCCGGCACCCCGAAACGAGGGATAAGTTCTCTAAGCAGTAACTTAGCCACTGTGAGGGTGTCGCACCTACGTGTAGGGTATGCCTCAACCCATCTGGAGAACACACAAACAACCACCAGGACATAGCGGAGGCGGTTGCATCTTGGCATTTCAATGAAATCTATCTGCATTCTGTTGAATGGACCTCCAGACCTTCCTATGTGACTTAGTGCAACTGGTGTTCTTTTTCCTACGTTCAGCTGCTGGCAGGTCACACAACGCTGGCACACTGCTTCTGCTGCTATTCTAAACTTAGGATTGTACCAAGTCTGTCTAAACACTCTCAGCATAGCATCTCTCCCTAAGTGTACGGGACCATGTATGAGTCTAGCCATTGGACTCACCATCTCATTGGGCAACACTGCTCTGCCGTCTGCTGAGACCCAAAAATGAGTCTCACCCATTACACATCCTGCCCTTTCCCATGTTTCTTTTTCAGAATCAGGAGCATTTTCTTGCATGATTGACAGTTCATCCCAAGTATCAACAGTTTCCAGTATCATGGCTAATTCAGTTCTTACATTTATTCCACCCACATCCACCTCTGTGAAAGAGTAACCTTGTTCCGCGCAATACCGCGCAACTTCATCAGCATATCTATTGCCCTTCGAAACAAAGTCCTCATTTCTGGTATGTGCGATGCACTTTACAACTGCGATACTTGCTGGACATTGCAATGCTTCTAACAACAGGCGCACAAACTCTCCATTGCGAATGGGAGAGCCTGAAGAAGTCATGAACCCTCTTTGAGACCATAACTGCCCGTAATCATGAACTACCCCATACCCATACTGGCTGTCGGTGTATATGGTGACTCGAATTTGATTGCCTGCTAAGCAAGCACGTGTCAGGGCAATAATCTCGGCTACCTGAGCGGAGTGTACTCCTTCCAGGCACCCAGCTTCCACAACTCCTTCAATTGTACAAACAGCATAAGCTGCTCTCAATTGCCCAACTTCGTCTCTTACACATGAGCCATCGACAAAGAAAACTTCGTCTGGGTCGGTCAGTGGCTCATCTACGATGTCGGGTCTGGGTTTGGTGCATAGTTCAGTCACATCGAGACAGTCATGGTCTGTATATTCATCATCATCATCAATATCATTTGGAAGTGGCATTAAGGTAGCAGGGTTCAAAACAGAGCATCTCTTGAGGGTCACATTCTCTGCAGCAAGAATAACTTGCTCATAGCGCGTGAGCCTACTGTTGGTCAGATGCTGTGTTTTGGTCCTGGTCATCAATAGTTCAACAGAATGTGGAACGCACACCTCTAACGGGTGCCCCATGACGATATTTTCACATCTCTCAATGCTGACACCCGTTGCAGCAACGGATTTGAGACATCCGGGCAACGCTGCGGCCACTGGGTCTAAAGTAGCCGAGAAATAAGCAACTGGTCTACGGGCATTCCCATGGATTTGGACCAACACAGACAACGCGCAACCTTCTCTCTCACAACAGTAAAGAAAAAATTGTTTATTGTAATCAGGCATTCCCAATGCCGGAGCACGACACAGGTCCTCTCTCAACTGTAGGAACGCCATCAAACAGTCTTTGTCCCATGGTACCGGATCACTCACCTCCTTGTGCGTCAGTTTTTGCAAGGGCTTTGCTTTCAGTGAAAAGTTCACGATCCACTGTCGGCAATAACCCACCATCCCTAGGAACATCCTGACCTCTCTCTGTGTCTTAGGCGCGTTCATTTTCATGATCGCCTCTATCCTGTCTGGTGACACCTTTCGTTTGCCTTTCTCAATTCTGTGTCCCAAGTACTGCACCTCTGTCAGGCAGTACTGCAATTTTCCCGGGGACACCTTATGCCCATTGGCAGCTAGGTGATTTAACAAAGCAATGGAGTCTTCCCTGCAAGCTTCTTCTGTTTCTGACGCCACAAGGAGGTCGTCTATGTACTGGACCAGAACTGACTTCTGGGGCAGCACTAGACTTTCAAGATTTTTCTTCAGAAGCTGGTTAAAGATCGATGGACTCTCTGTATACCCCTGAGGGATACGACACCATGTTAGGACGCGATTTTCCAGCTTAAATGCGAAAAGAAAATGGCTATCTTCGTCCAAAGGGATCGAAAAGAAAGCCTGACAAAGATCGATCACAGTGAACCATTCTGCTTGGAATGGAATCTGAAACAGTATCACTGATGGATTCGGTACCACTGGACAACATGAAACGACTATGTTATTAATCTTTCGAAGGTCCTGCACTATCCGAAATTTCCCATTTGGTTTCTGCAGACCCATAATCGGGGAGTTGCATGGACTACCCACGATTTCTTTCAGTATTCCCTGTTTAATCATAGACTCGATCACGGGTTTTATGCCTGCAATCGTTTCTGGAGTCAATTTATATTGGGGTGTTCTTGGGAACTCAGCATGCGGCTTCACTACAATTTTCACTGGGTCTACCCCTTTGACCAATCCAATTTCTTCCCCAGTGAAATCCCATACTTCTGATGCCACTGTCTCTCTCAAGTCCCAGGGAAGCTCGTCTACTGTCAAAGTAGGGTACAGCTCCACACATATCCTTGAATTCGCAACTTTGAAATCTGCATCATCATCATTAGTCAATACCTCCACTCCCTGAGGTGTACAATATATAGTACAATTCAATTTACACAACAGGTCTCTTCCTAGCAGACACACAGGGCTTGAATCGCAAACCACAAATTGGTGCTCATCGCTGTACTTCCCTATTTTCACCTGTACCGGTTCTGTCAATTGGCTGGTTATTCTCCTGTTTGCGACCCCTACCACCTGTATGGTCTCTCCAGACATGGGCAGGTCTGGAACTGCAGCTGATCTGATCGTAGATCTAGTGGCTCCTGTGTCCACCAGAAATGTCGTAGGGCACCCTGCTACTTCTGCTTCCACATAGGGTCCCCTCTGATCTACCTCTAAGGCTGCCCCAAGGGTGCAGTCTTCTCTTTCCACTCTCTGTCCGGTTAATGGGTCCACATAATAGCACTCTTCACCTTCCACAAACAGGGGCATTTGTCTATAGGTCTTACCCATACTCCCTACTCGAGGAGGTTGCGGGAACTGGGCTCGGGGAGGAGCCCCCCCCCCTTTGAGCACCTTTCCTTGGTATGGCGTTACCCCTCTTGTAGGTGCGCTCTGGACCTCTTCCTCCTCTATCTCTTGCTCTCCTATCTCTACATTGTAGGGGCACTCGCGTTTCCAATGCCCCAGCTCGTTACACTGGTGGCACCTAGTCGTTTTCTTCAAGGTAGCGATGTCTATTCTGGGTCTAAAGGTGGAACTCTCCTCATTACCCTTGTTCTGACTGTACTGCTTCTTTCCTCCTGTACCTGTCCCTTGCTGCTGTTGCTGTGGTCCCCCCTTCCCGGCTGCTTGCATCTGTACCACCATCAACTTTTCTTTTAGTTTCTTAGCCTTGGAATCTATCTCATCACAGCAGTACCTGGCATATCTCAATATTTCGTCTAGGGGTTTACTTTGCCAACAGATCGAGTGTTGCTGAATCATTAAACTAATATCCGGTCTCAGTCCCAGGACGAACTTGGACACGAATTGCCCTATGTCTTTTGGATCCATTACATCCAAGCCGCTATACTGTTTAAACGCCTTCAGCAATCTCTCGTAATATTCATGAACTGTCTCTTTGGGTTCCTGTCTTGTTCGGTCTATTCTGACCCAATCTATGTCTTGCATTGGCACCTTCTCTTTCAGCCAAGTCATCACTCTCTCGAATTTTGCCATCACAATCTCGGACGGCCCATTAGTCTTGGCATCTCTCTCTGGCTCCGTTGTGGGCCACTCAGCGCTAACCTTGCATGCTGTCCATAGATCGCCTGGTACTACAATGTCAAACAACGTGTTCAGATCTATCCATAGGACCTTGGAAATTTTTACAAACCTCTCGACTTGCTTGTACCACTCCACAGGGTTCTCTCGTAACTTGGGGAAAGAAGTGGTAAAAGCAGCTAAATCTCCCCTACTCCAAGGGACATGTACATAGTTCCCATTTGCAACTTCACGCAAAGGGTAAGCTTCTATTCCCTGCTGTCCTGGTGTCATACCAATCATGCTTCTTCTGCCGGTCCCTTTCTTGGACCACCTCTCTTCCCACTTATCTAGTGCCCTCCATGTCCTAATTCCAGTAATCAGTTCCCTTATGTGTGTTTTCAGCCCAATCGTTCTCCTCTCATCTAGGTCCCGATCTGAGTAATGTAGCCTGTGGTTACCCTGTAATGCTTTGGTTCTTGACAAGTCCACCATATATTTGCCTGCTAGTTCGACTAACTTCTCATGGACTGCTCTCGCCTTTCGAGTGATGTCCTTTGCCATATACAGTATTTCATCCTGCTCATACATTTCCATTCTTTCTAAAGGCAGGGTACCATCTACCATGTCATCCAGGTCTGACCTTAAACTGGAGACATCAAGTCTCTTGGCTTTTATCTCAGCTCGCAATATCTCTTTCGAAGGGGGCTCGCTGGTCTCCCTACCATCCCAACTTCGAGCTCTGCGTTTGGGCTCAGGAGAGTTAATGGGTGGCCTCCCTTGCTCCCATCTCTCCAGGTCCCATGCTCGGCCATCCGATCTTGGAAGGTGATGGAACACGGGCCTGTTATCCCTACTCTCTCTCTGCCCACTCTCGTCTTCTTCTCTCCTCTCACCGCACATCTCTCTGTTATTTTCCCTCTGGTCGCTACACTCCCTTTGCCTCGTATCGCTCAGTATCCGATACGATCCTTCCTGGTTCCCCATATTCCCTGGGCTGCGCTCATTTCTGTCATCACAGGGACTATGGTGCGACCTCTCACAACTCCCATTCTGTTCTCTGGTGCCAGGCACACAGTGTGGACACTTAAAGCTGTTCCTGTACTCTTGCGCTCTCCTCTCCCCTTCACTGAGTATTGGGCACGCCACCCCTCCACTCCCGGGGCCCCCGTTTTCCAGATCTGTTCTACCTCCATTCCGGGCCCAATGGGTGACTCCCCTACTCCCTCTACAGTCCCACTCCGGACTACTCTCCCCAGCCCCGCAGTGAGTCCGTGCTCGGCTGTCCTGACTTTCCCTTTCTGCTTCTGCCGCATTGATGCACTTTTGAGCCTTCACTGCCTCGTCCCACTGCTTCATGTACTCATTTAGCTCTTGAAAGGATTTTCGTCCAGATCCCCTCAGATCCATTGGCCATCTAGGGCCCCCAGGATCTCCTCCTGGGTCCCCTACTGTGTGCATCGGGGTGCTCCACTCTCTGGGTATCGGCATCTGACTTGGGGAATTAGTGGTATCGTTCCTCCTTGCCTGTTCTGCTCTTTCTCTGTCTTTCCGTTTCCGTTCTTCCCCTTTTGCTCTCTCTTGGTCATATATCGATATTATAGGACCTATGGTAACAGGTACCTGTAGTGCATCTGGTAATGGGTAGGATGTGGCGCTTTCCGTTTCCGGCGCTCTTTGTACCACAAACCTACCGACTACCTGTTGCACCTGACTAGGCTGGAGCAACTCTTTCTTTGGCTCAGGATCCCACTCTGAACTGGGAAGCGGTCTATGCTCTCCTGCATTGCCCCCCTTTGCTCCTTCAGTATTCTCGACCTCTCCCCCTGCTCTATTATACGGGGGTGGCCTGTCTGTCAGTAATCTGTTTATCAGGCTGTCCTCTGTTTCGCTCTCATCATCTTCTTCCAGGGGACTTTTATTTACTGGCGCCTCTAACACTGGGTACAGTTTATTTATTTCCAAATTATGCACTCTCCATCTTTTAGCATCCGCATCCCACCTGGCATCCTGCACTGCCCTTACCGAGCGTTTCACCCTTTCTTGTCGTCTGTTCATATTCCTTTCATGCGCTGCCCTAAGCCAGGCATCAAGGGCTTCGAACTGGGTTGGTCTAGGCAAGGGTCTCTTTGAGGTCATGACTGATTTCAATCGATGTAACACCTCTAATCTGAACGTCCCGTACTTCGGGAACGTCAGTTCCTCATTTCCTTCAGTAATCTTACTCCACTCTGATATCCAAAGGATCGTATGCAACCCAACATTTACTGCCATATAACGAGCTGGCGTACCCTCCGGCGGGGCTTCTTCCCCTTCATACGATCCTCCCTTCTCTTTCCTAAACAGCGCTTTCAACCATTTAAAACACTTCATAATTATGCGCACAAAATCCAGCCTCGCTACTCTGTTTACTTCCTGATGACAATCCACCAATCCTGTCGCGGCTTTGCTAGCTTGGCCTATCACAGCGCGGTCTTTCTCCTGTCGGCCAATCACGTCGCGACCCTGTCTGACGTGTTCGCTAGCTGGCCTATCACAGCGCGGTCTTTCGCCGGTCAGCCAATCACTGCGCGACACCACCTGACGTCACTTTTCTCCGCTTCGCAGCAGCACCCCTCCTTTCTCAACTCGTCTCCCGGTTATGCATGCGTCCCATTCATACACCGAAAAATGACTACTTCCAACCAAGCGGTCACTTCTCTCGACTGTACGTCCACAGTCTATCTGTAATTGTCAACACAACTGACGAGATGTCTATCGTCTCTCTGATAGGTTGCTTACACACACAGTAACTTCCGACCAGCGTCCGTTACTCACGCACTCACTCTTACGTTCCCCCTATCTCGGTCTCTCGGGTGATCAATGGTACCTCATGACCCCCTTCACACTAGTTGACAATTACTCTAGGTGTCCGATACACCCGAACCACTTAAGCTCTCCTTGAACTTAAGATTTTCACCGGTTGCGCGCGCTCACAACCTGTTCCACAGTCACTCTACAGACATTCAACTCCGCCAAACATTACAACATAGATACAATACAAAACACCGCAATCTAACACGCATAACCCTTTATACTCACTCTCGACCGATACTGCTGCTTTTTCTGTCTCACGTCATCCGGATCTTCTTCTGCGGGCTGTTCTTCCGATCATCGATTTCTAGGGGCCTTGGGGTAAGCTAACCTGGCCTAGGTCACCGTCCTCAAGAAGGCAACCATCCTCTATAGCTACCAACTGAAAGGGCGAGATTTTGATCGATACCTTATATCTATTGATCCAAACCTCGATCTGGTCGACTGAACCTTTGTTGCCTGTCTTGGAAGAAAACAGTACACCTATCTGCAAGTTAGTTCACCCAATAAAGGACTCTACTCTCAAAGATCACGGACAACTTCTAGGTTTCAAAAGTTTATTGTAAAGATATAATGAGCTGCAAATACAGACATCTCAGAATGAGATTCACGAGATACACAGGTCCAATTACATACATGTGCTCTCGAAAAGCCCTCAGACGAGCAACAGAAATCACTAACACAAGTTCTAAAAATAGTAAAGCTATCAGCATAGACGCATATCGCTCCTTCATTTAGATTGGAGGAAAACAAACACAGGTTAGGCGTCCCTACCCTGTTCTAGATGGTATCCCTACTTAACCAAATCCCAACCTAACAAAGGTGTCAGCAATGAATGACCCCCAAGGGAAGTCACCCACTCTAAGTCTCTTGGTGAAAACCTAAAGTTCTCCAGTCATGACCCCTCACTGCCTACCCATCCGCTCTCTAAAGGGTCCTCAGGTCTCTGCTCTAACTCCACCCAGGGGTGCTGTCCCTAATACAAAACAGTCAACAACATTTGAGACGCCCCTTGCGAAACGCCTCTCACGTGGTGCAACTTCAGGCTTTTTCCATGATGCTTTGTATTGGGCCTCAGACGTTAGAGTTGACCTTGCTTCTCAGTCTCTTCTCCGGCCCGCTGATACCCCTTAAACATTCCAGAACCCTCCTCCATGTCTGGGCCGTCCACTGAACAGACCTCTATTCATTCATTTATAATTGGATCCCCCCTTTCCTGTTGCAGACAGATATCTGCCGCCAAGAACCCAACTCTCATAGACTTCTAAAAAGGCTTGCAACATTTCTCAGCCCAGACATGTACGTGTAAATCAATGCTAAAACATTTCAGGCCTACAATATTTCTCATTATGATTATAGCATTCAACTTCTTCATTTAATTAAAACATGTTAATACTCTTATTCTATTATTAAGTAAACATTTCTATAAATCATGGTCTATTAATGCAGTGACCAAAAACGTTAAAACAATCTGTGTCGTGAAAAGAAACACCTTCCCTTTTAGCTCCAGCTCTGGCCCTGAGGCCTACCACGTTCTGCTCTTAACCACATACCACCTTATGTTTTATCAGCTTCACGACATGGATTCAAAAATAATCACATCTAATAAAGTCATATAATGTCACACATTTCTGTATTAGTTCCACTTCTACTTAAATCTCTATATTAGCTATACATTTAGAATATTTCAGATACTATTAGCACTCATGGCATTTCTCTTCATGTTTTGTGCTTACTACAGGTAAGTGTGATGTACTCATACAATTAAATCAGTTTGCGCTCTCTCACCCCCATGGGATCAACGAGGAATTTTCGCCAGTTAAAAAACAAAGTACTGCACTGGCTATCTAATAACCCTGTTTTGGGTGCAAGGGTGGCTAATAATATCATCATGGTGCATAGAGTTAGTTGGATTGGTAGCTCATGTGAACTAGGTACTGGCGACTGTGTTAATATTGATTTTGATTTAAATCTGTTTTTATTTTAAAGAGAAAACCTGAGGGAGGGTCTTCCTGTACACAGCTCATCTCCTACAACCCTTGGCAGGGCTGGCCGCATAGTTTAGGATAGGCATATAAAGTGCAGATGTTGGTTATCAATACAGACGTTACACAGCAAGTCGCCTACAACCCATGTCGGGCCGGACTCATATGACAAATGGCACTGTGTATGTATTCAATGTGAAAAAGCTTCTCGGCAAAGAGAACAAGGCGTCCCAAATTCAACATAGATAGGAAAGAAAAGAGAAATACTCGTGGAGGGAGTTAGCAAAGAAGTGTGTGGAGGGGACGTATAGAGTAGAGAGTGATGAAGAGCTGTTACAGGAGTGTCAGGGGCATGTAGGAGGAAACAGAGGGTGTAGATTATACTGGTCATGAGGCCCTAGAGTTGCGATCCTACACAGTCTCTAGGAGAGATGAAGCAGCGGGGTGGGGGAGAAGAGGAGGGCAAAGGTGTAGGGCTTCCAGCTTGCCCCTCTGGGAGTGCTGCGGTAGGCGAGGGACGGGGCCAGGCTAATTATGCAGAGACTTTGTCGGAGTCAAGTGGGCACATAGCGTCTTCAAAAAGGTGCAGAGCCCAAAGCTTTGGGGGCAAAATACGTGCACGTTCCATTTTACACAGGTAGGTGACCAGTGGCTGCCATATTTTGGTGAAGTGGTTGAAGTGAGTGTCACAGGATTGCAAGCGCGCGGTAAGTAATTCCATGGTTACTATGTGCCTCAAATGCATGAACCAAATGTTAATGGGGAGCTCAGTTTTTTTCCAGTACAGGGCTATTAGCTGTTTAGCAGCACCTAGCATATGGAGGGCGATGTGCCAGTCACTATGGGTGAGTGCGTGCAGATTGTCAGGTATGAGGCCTAAAAGAATTGTGGCTGGAGTGTCAGGCAGGGGGAAGCCAAGCACCATCTGAATATGACTAAAAACCTCTTTCCAAAATTGAGTCAAGAGTGGGCAGGCTCACCATTGATGGATAAAATCTCGGGGGGGCTCAGGCACCTCCAGCACAGGGGGGAGGAGGCCAGAAACATCGGAGGGGAGTGTAATACCAGTGCGTCATAATCTTGTACTCAGTTTCCCGTTGAGAGATGCTGCGGTACACCTTTGGGATATCCCACCACAGGCGTCTCCATTGGGCAGGGGTAATGTCAGAGGAAGCTGTTGATTGCCATTGACGTTGGTATGGATGGATGGTGAACGCACAGGTGGCGGCCTGTTTTAAAGAAGACGTGAGCACCCAGTGGCGAAGTTGCACGTATTGGAGTCTTGCTACTTCTGGGAGTCGGAACGCTTCCTTGCATTGCGCAAATGTTTTCAGGGTGTCTCCTAGGAACAGATCCCAGATCATTCTGCATCCACCCTCCAACCAAACGGAAAAAGCCTGGGTAATAGCCGACGGAAAAAGCGAATTTCCAGCAACGGGTGCGTGGGGCGACGGAAAGGTAGTAAGTCCCTTAGGAACAGCAACTTTGTCCCAGATGTCCATTACCAAGTTGGTGAGAAGGGCAATGTAGGCACTACGGGAGCGTGAGGCCCGGGGGACCAGGGAAGGTCCCAAATGGTTCATCCAGTCACTGCCCTGTCCATATAGAACCAAACTTTTTCGCTCTCCGTCGCCGACCACTCAGAGATGAAGCGAAGGTGGGAGGCCCAGTAGTATTCTAGTAAGTTGGGACATGCAAGCCCACCCCGGTCACTAGGGAGCATACGAATTTTGTTGGAGAAACACGGCCTGCGTCCGCCCCATATGAAGTTAATGATTTCACCCTGAAGATTTTGTATCTGGTGCTGCAGGATGGGGCAGGGAGACTTTGAAAGAAATATAACATTTTCTGGCGTACTGACATTTTGATGGTGTCCAGATGGCCCAGCCAAGAAAGCGTGAGAGGCTTTCATGTGCGTAAGTCCTCCAAAACCAACCGCCTACATTCCCGCCAGTTGACTTGAGACCACGTGGCAAGTGAGGGAGTTAGTTGGAGTCCCAGATAGCGAATGGAGCTAGCAGCCCACTGATAAGGGACCAGGGATTGGAGTGTGAGGATCTCCTCCTTTCGAATCGTGAAGTTCAAGGCCCATGACTTCTTGTGGTTAATTTTAACTCTAGGGGCTAGTTCAAAAGACTGCAACAAGGAAAGTAATGCCAGAAGAGAGGTGTGTGGGCGGGACAGGGAAATAATCAGGTTGTCAGCAAAAAGGGCCACTTTGTGTTGCTGGCCACCGAGGGGGATGCCGTTAACGTCGGGTGCCTGCTGGATCATCTCGGGCAGAGGTTCCATAACAAGAGCAAACAACAGGGGGGAGAGTGGGCAGCCCTGCCGCGTGCCTCTGTGTATAGAGATGGGATTTGTGAGTTGACCATTAACCTGCACTCGGGCCTGTGGGGAAAGATAGGGAGCCATGATCCGGGCTATCATGAGTGGACCGAGCCCGATTTTGTGCAGCACAGCTCGAAGGAAGTTCCAGTCCACTCGATTGAACGCTTTTTCCGCGTCGAGCGATAATAAACATGCGGGTATGTTTCAATGGTGAGCCTTCCCTGCAAGATGCGCAACGCGGCGCACGTTGTCCGCTCCTTGGTGATGGCGGATGAAACCCACCTGGTCAGGTACTATGAGGTCGGGTAAAAGAGGGGTAAGTCGTTTTGCCAATATTTTAGTGTATATTTTAAGGTCCGAATTCAGAAGGGCTATGGGATAAAACGAAGAACAGAGTGTGGGGTCCTTGCCCAGTTTAAGGATGAGGGCGATCTCCACCAGCCCCATGGAGTGGGACGGCCCAGCAATGTCAGTAAAGGAGTTGAAAAGACGCAATAAGTGTGTCTGGAGCTGCGGTAAAAAGAGTCGATAAAAAGACAGGGGAAGACCATCCAAACCCAGTGCTTTTCAAACTGGGAGATCTTTCAGAGCACTCGCAAGTTCCTCTTGAGTGAGGGGCTCCTCCAGCAGTTGAGTGCGGTATCAGTTGATCGGCATCCAGGGGCAGTTGTCCAAAACGGCTTGCACCCTGCCCAGAAGTGGCATATCCTTGGCATATAGTGCCGAATAGTATGTATAGAAGGTGTTGCGTTTAGCCGCTTCGGTAGTAGCACGCGTGTCATCCCCAGTCTGAACATTGGGTATGTGTGCTTTGGCCACATGTCCCCGTAGGCATCTAGCTAGGATCTTACCCACTTAGTCCCCCCCTGCAAAGTAGCGTTGCTTCAGTGCTAAAAGAGCCCATTCAGCTTTATTTGTTCAAAGCGAGCGCAGTTGGTCTCGGAGGTTTGTCAGGCACCTTTTATGTGCAAGCGAGTGGTGCTCCTGGTGCTGTCGTTCAAGGGCCTTAATGTCCCTAGTTAAGTTGTTTTCTAGGAGGCACGTTTCTCGTGCCCGTGCAATAGCAAGAGATGTGATGTGGCCTTGGATCGTGACCTTGAATGCTTCCCATACTGTAGGGAAAGAGGTTTCGGGGATATAGTTATTTGCAAAGTAAGACTCAATGGCAGTCTGCAAGCTCTCAACATCCACTGGGTCCAGAAGGATATGTGGAGGTAAAGGCCAACGTGGGGCCCTAGGGGTGCGGGTAGTCGGATCCAGTAGGAGAAGCTCAAGATGAGCATGGTCTGAGACAGATATGTCGGGCATGGAGGCCGAGAGCGATTCGCTGATCAAGGCATGGGAGATAAAAATGTGGTCAATATGCGAATATGAGCGGTGCACATGCGGGTAGTAGGAATAATCACGTATGTCAGGAGAGTGGTATCACCAAGAATCTAGTAGGCCGAGGTCCGAGATCCGTCTCTTGAGGGCTGAGGACATTGCCCCTGTCCCATGAAACAAGGCATCGCTGCGGTCCAATGTGGCGCCTCAAACTATGTTGAAGTCACCCCCCAGGATTAATGAAGGTTCCGCCTGTGGTATATGTTCCCTGCAGAAGTGCCCGTAATTACGGTCCTGCATGTGGTTTGGTGCATATACATTGCACAATGTAAAAGAGCGATGCCCGATCATGACCTCTACCTTGGCAAAACGGACATCGTGACCTCGAAATACCTCGGATTCCCACTGTCTGATGCCAGGTCTACAGAGTATTGCCACTTCAGACGTTTTTGTTGGGGGCTGTAGCCCAAAATTGGAGAGGGTAGCCGGGTGAGCCATTCGGGGATATCAGCCTTCAACAGGTGGGTCTCCTGCAGGCGGTTGACATCTGGGTTTTGCTGCAGGAGATAGCGCCAAATCTAATGTGGTTTTGTAGGGGAGTTAAGGGACAGTAGCCATGTGTGTGTCAGGGCCTCGAGCAATCTGTTACTCCAGTGCAGGGAGCTGCGTGGTGTAGTAGGTGGGAGGGGTGGAGGGATGTCACTCCTGTTGAGGGGGGACCGTCGTGGGGGTACCCCCACAGCTATAGCGAGAAGTAGAGAGGAAAGAGGGGGAAAGAGAAAGAGAAAGAGAAGGGAATAAGAGAACAAAATACAAAAAATACAACAGTGGCCAACAGGGCCATTGTATCCTGTTCCAGTCCAGGCATAAGCATGGCACAAAGGCACAGGTCATCCTGGAGAAGTCACTCTCCCAGGAGCAGGAGGGGGGCGGTCCTTCAAGTGTGGAGCGTGTCAGCGCGGAAGGCAGCCCTTCGCCGCCAAACCCAAATGTGTGGAGCTGGAGAGACATCAGACACAGAGTGAGTCACCAGCCCATTAGATCAGTGTACCAGATGCGGGCGGTGCGTCTGAGTGGGACAGGCATGAGAGCAAGTTAATTCCGTTAGGGCGTGGAGGGGCGAGAGCCAGTTGAAGAGCAACCAGCCAGAGTCCCAGGGGCCGATCCTCACCCCTGTCCAGAGCCCAGTCGGACCCTCCTGGCACCCTAATCCACCACTGTCTGCCCACCAGGGAAAAGCCAAAGCTCGCTAGGGCCGCAAAGGCACAGCACGGGCGTTGCAGGGGCCCCGGTCCACGGTGCAGCAAAGATCCAGTCTCCCAGCAAGCCTGGCACTAGGGTGGAGGAAGCAGAAAGCATCAGGCCTATGATGGCCAGCAGAGCAATGGGAAGTCCTGCCAATCTAAGAAGGCCTCGGAGCGAGCCCCACATAAGAGGTCCACACTGTGGCAGTCCAGCGGGGTTTTCACAGTGGAGATCAACCCCCAAGGGCAACAGCTGATCCTCCCAACCCCCGCAGCTCCTTCGCCAAACTCACTGCATGTCTCTACATTGGTGCCGGGCCTCAGGCACAGCGCAGCAGGATCGGGGCTGGTCTCTCCCCCGCTGGGGCACCTCCGCACTCCACCGCTAGCAGCCGCTGGCCGCTCAAGCACTCCACTCATCGCTGAGGGACACAGGAATCCGAGCGCTCGCCGCTCTGGCACTCCAGGCACCTCCCGTCAGCTCAGGGCAGCCCAGAGGCCCAAGATGGCAGACGCCCAAGACAGGGCGGAGAAGGCCCCCCCTCAATCCTCACAGGGAAAACAAGGGGACCCTACTCACTAAGGAACCAGGGTACATGCTATATATAGGAAACAATGGTTCCAGTGGCGCAATAAATGTAGAGTCAATAGTCAATAGATAACATAATAACAATAAACTTTTTTGAAGGTACGGGGGATGTAAGAGGGAAACACAAAGCACATGACACAAAATTTATACCATCATACTTTTGTATTGTTTCACAAGAAATCATCATAAATATCAACATTGTACACATAGGGGTCGATTCCGATCCGGTAAAATAAACCGGCGTACGATTCGTATTCGTAGCCGATTCCGTACGAATGGGAAACTACCGTCCGACCAGCGAATTCCGATCCGTTACCGTTGATTTCCGTACGATTTGCTACGATCCGTACGAATGACATTCGTTTACCCGTACGAATAAGCCTCGGGCAGACCACCGTACGATTCGTAATCAGTCCGTACAAACTCACTATTCCGATTCGGAACGAAATGCCTGAGCGAGATTCGTACGGGCCAAAGTATTCACGCTTCAACATTGATTCGTAGGGGACATTCGCCTCACTGCAAGCTCCACCAATACATACTACACGCACACCCCTCGGCCAAGCCTACGCGAACACCCCCACCCCGCCAACGGCCCGTACCGCTCACTCGCACGCACAAGTACGACACGCACACCCCTCGGCCAAGCCTACGCGAACACCCCCACCCGCCAACGGTCCGTACTACTCACTCGCACGCACAAGTACGACACGCACACCCCCCCCCAACAAGCCTACGCAAACACCCCCACCCGCCAACGGCCGGTACCGCTCACTCGCACGCACAAGTACGACACGCACACCCCTCGGCCAAGCCTACGCGAACACCCCCACCCGCCAACGGTCCGTACTACTCACTCGCACGCACAAGTACGACACGCACACCCCCCCCAACAAGCCTACGCGAACACCCCCACCCGCCTACGGCCCGTACCGCTCACTCGCACGCACAAGTACGACACGCACACCCCTCGGCCAAGCCTACGCGATCACCCCCACCCACCAACGGCCCGTACTACTCACTCGCACGCACAAGTACGACATGCACACCCCCCCAACAAGCCTACGCGAACACCCCCACCCGCCAACGGCCCGTACCGCTCACTCGCACGCACAAGTACGACACGCACACCCCTCCGCCAAGCCTACGCGAACACCCCCACCCGCCAACGGTCCGTACTACTCACTCGCACGAACAAGTACGACACGCACACCCCCCCCAACAAGCCTACGCGAACACCCCCACCCGCCAACGGCCCGTACTACTCACTCGCAAGCACAAGTACGACACGCACACCCCCCCAACAAGCCTACGCGAACACCCCCACCCGCCAACGGCCCGTACCGCTCACTCGCACGCACAAGTACGACACGCACACCCCCCCCCAACAAGCCTACGCGAACACCCCCACCCGCCAACGGCCCGTACCGCTCACTCGCACGCACAAGTACGACACGCACACCCCTCGGCCAAGCCTACGCGAACACCCCCACCCGCCAACGGCCCGTACTACTCACTCGCACGCACAAGTACGACACGCACACCCCCCCAACAAGCCTACGCGAACACCCCCACCCGCCAACGGCCCGTACCGCTCACTCGCACGCACAAGTACGACACGCACACCCCTCGGCCAAGCCTACGCGAACACCCCCACCCGCCAACGGCCCGTACTACTCACTCGCACGCACAAGTACGACACGCACACCCCCCCAACAAGCCTACGCGAACACCCCCACCCGCCAACGGCCCGTACCGCTCACTCGCACGCACAAGTACGACACGCACACCCCCCCCAACAAGCCTACGCGAACACCCCCACCCGCCAACGGCCCGTACCGCTCACTCGCACGCACAAGTATGACACGCACACCCCCCCCCAACAAGCCTACGCGAACACCCCCACCCGCCAACGGCCCGTACCGCTCACTCGCACGCACAAGTACGACACGCACACCCCCCCCAACAAGCCTACGCGAACACCCCCACCCGCCAACAGCCCGTACCACTCACTCGCACGCACAAGTACGACACGCACACCCCCCCAACAAGCCTACGCGAACACCCCCACCCGCCAACGGCCCATACCGCTCACTCGCACGCACAAGTACGACACGCACACCCCTCGGCCAAGCCTACGCGAACACCCCCACCCGCCAACGGCCCGTACTACTCACTCGCACGCACAAGTACGACACGCACACCCCCCCCAACAAGCCTACGCGAACACCCCCACCCGCCAACGGCCCGTACCGCTCACTCGCACGCACAAGTACGACACGCACACCCCTCGGCCAAGCCTACGCGAACACCCCCACCCACCAACGGCCCATACTACTCAAACGCACGCACAAGTACCCCAAGCACACATAACGCCAACACCAAAACGACCACAAGGACCTTGCTAACGAGTCGCACTACCACACTGAACATGCCTCCTGTGTACACACCTTTGACAATCAATGTCCTGGTCACAGCCAAGCAGCCAAACAGAGGACAACACCAACACCCACCCCAAATAACACCCACCCCAACAATTCAAATTAAGCCACACCCACCATTTGACCAATAAAAGGGACCACACATACAACCCATCATCCTTTGCAACATACCCATTCTTGCGAGGAAACTGAGAGCACACCAACAATTGCAGCCACATACCTTCACACATACACCCTATCACATCTACACCAACACCACCTCCTTCACAATCACAAACACACACCCTCATCCATACACACCATCACACCCTCAATCACATACACCTCACACCATGACCACACCCAAGAATCCAAAATTCACTAACCCGGAGATGGAGATACTTACTGATGAAGTCATCAGAGTCGAGCCGCAGCTGTTTGGCGCATTGGTCAGACAGACCAGCCTGGCAGAAAGAACACGCCTGTGGGAGAGGATTGTAGACCGGGTCAATGCTGTTGCACCCATCAGACGCACCAGGGATGATTGCCAGTCCAGGTGGTACGATCTGCGGAGGATGGTGAAGAAAAAGATGGCACAGGATTACGCCAATGCACACCACACTGGAGGCGGTGGTCCCCGCAGACCTCCTGTATACCAGCCCTGGGAGGAGAAGGTCATGGTCCTACTGCCAGCGGTGGGAGTACATGGAATAGAAGGAGCCATTGAGTCTGGTGAGTGTACAAAAAACACAAGTTACATGGGTAGACTAACAACAGTGCCCAGCAGCATGGAGTGGGTGGCCATGACTCCAAGCAGTACACAACAAAATGGTGGTAGTTGCAAGGGGGAGGCACATAGGGTGCTATGTGTAGGGTAAGAGGCTGCTCTCATGCCATATGTCCCAGGGACACACACAAGCATAATGACCAATGCACAGGGATAGGCAAAGATCACACAAGATACTAGACCACAGCTTCTAAATATTTACTAATTGCTGACACACCTTACAGAGATGCATCATTTTGTGACAAAGTAAGGCAGTGTAGCAAGAGAGCAAGCACAATCTACTGGTCTCCATCCCTGTCTCGCCCTCTGTCTCTGTCTCCCTCTGTCGCCCTCTCCCTCTCCCTCTGTCGCCCTCTGTCTCCCTCTCCCTCTGTTTCCCTCTCCCTCTGTCGCCCTCTCCCTCTGTCTCCCTCTGTCTCCCTCTCCCTCTGTCTCCCTCTCCCTCTGTCGCCCTCTGTCTCCCTCTCCCTCTGTCGCCCTCTGTCTCCCTCTCCCTCTGTCGCCCTCTGTCTCCCTCTCCCTCTGTCTCCATCAGTCCGTGTTTGTCCCTCGGTCACCTCAACGCACATCCCTGGGGCACACACACAGTTGCACACAAGCACTGCACAGGCCTCACAAACTCCATAGAGCTGAATGTTAAAGGATGTCTCACAAGTACCAGCAAACATCTGCTATGTGCCTGTAAGACACCCACCATTTGCTGTCAACACTGTACTGTGTCAGGACACACATCTCAGAAAGCTCTATAGTACACAATGGGCACAGGTGTAGGCAGCACAAGTCCCTCCTGTGCTCATTGCTAACACAAACATCAGGACAAGGTCACACATCCTGTGCACCAACACAAATCCAACATAATGGCAGCATGCCACATGAGGGGACAGCCAAATCATGAACAATGGACGCTTGCAATTCTCAAACAAAGTAATAGCATGGCCTGTTGTACACACCCCTTACAGAAACTCATCCCCGGGGGACATGCGTTGTATTGCAACACTGTCCCAATTGCCATGTACCACAACAAAACACGTACTCATATGAATATGCATACAACTCTTACATGCACATAACAGAAGCTCCAGTCCATTGTGCCCCTCTAAAAAAGCTTGTGCCCCATCTCATTACCTTTGTGGATGTACATAAGTACCAACATGGACATGGGTATTGACAAGGTGATGCGTCTCAGAGAAGTGCCAAGTTCTAAAGCCATGATCTACAAGTGGGTGTACAGGTCCAGCGGTGTTGGCATTGTTTGGCCAGCATGGAACAGCAAAAGACATCCAAAGTAGTAGCTGACATGCTAAATAATGATGCTCTGTCTCTTACATCAACATGCTGCATCTAAACTCTGTGCATGCTTGACGCACACATAAGAATTTTCACCGTATCCAGGATGTTGCGTTAAACTTACAAATGCTTTACACGTGTGGTGCCGGCAACACAAGACACAGCAATGGATGTGTCAGTCATTGTCAAGAGATTGGAAGAATGTATATACCCCATCGTACTATTGTTTTTTCTACCACTAAATACACAACTGTACAATGTCAACAATGTATAGCTTGTGGAACAGTGATGCTGATAATGGATAACCAAACCACATGTCACTTGATATTGCCTTAACAGTGTCTCTCTCTCCCACATACAGGGCAACGTGCGGATCTCCCCCCCAGCCAGGGGGGCCAAGGATCCCAGTCCCAGGCTCAGCAGGACCCAGACCCCACCGCCAGCGCCGTCCCTCAACGCACTGTGGATGACCCCAACCAACCTGGCTCCTCTGGATCCCAAACCCCTGCAGCAACTGTACCAGCTACATCTCTGCCAACCACCGGACCTATTCCCACCACATCCCAGCAGACAGGTCAGAGCCCTGCCCATGATTCACAATCGAGCCTGTCTGAAAATGAGGGACACCCTTTGTCGGGCGCCCCTGAGGTTGGTGACAACCTCCACCCTCCCAGCACTCGGGGGGGCCGTCGATCGGATGTGCCCACAAGCGCAGGCCGTGCTCATGTGGGTCAGGGTGGTGGGAGTGGCGCAAGGCGGAGGCGAGAATCTGGGCAGTCAGCTGTAGGGACCGGTATGGCTGAACTCGGTAACATCCTTGAGGCATACCGGCAGGACACCAGTGAGGTAAGCCAGCTTGCGGAGACCCTCAACCAGCTCAAAGAACAGCAGGCAGAGCAAATAGCCAGGCAAGACCTGCATTATGGACGGGTGGAGGCACACCAGGCTCAGCTCTTGATGGTGCATAGGGACATTGTCCATGTGCTACGTCAGATGGCTGCCAACATGCAGCCCCCTCCCTGTGTCACAAGGCCAGCAACATCACGGCAAAGTGCAACACCAGCCACAGGGAGGGAGGAGAGGGAGGAGGAGGAACCCTCTGACGTAGCGTCCCATGCACCGTCCATGCCTGCACATGAGGGTCCCCCAAGGAAGGTGGGTCGTCCACGCCGAAGACGTTGAGGGCCTGTGGGCCATGGACTTCTCCCAGGACACTGGACCTGGTATATAGCCCCTGGGTGCAACAGCATCCCCTATGAGACTCTCCCACATGGACTTGCTGGTCCCAGTCCGCCCAATGATGTCAGGCACTGTGGGCTGGACTCTGTTGACTGAAACAGTAAGGCATCTCATCTCCAGCAGTGAATTTTGGATTCCCCCCCTTTCTGTACAGCACCTATTCACGTTTCATGCACTAGAGCACCCAATAAATAATGTAAACATCATACGCATTTGGTGAGTAATCTTTGAAACAGCATACATGTATATGTGTCAGCAAATGTCATAAATGCAAGGTATACAACAAACAGAAGTCATCCACACACTTGGATCAGAATCTGAGTGAGGACACACATTGGTCAGAAATTTCCACAAACTACATACATGGATGGTAAGACACACCTGTGTGGGACAGTCAATGCTGGAGGGGGGATTGAATCCCAATACTGCTAGCACAGGCAGGCCCAGGAGAGTCACTTTGAGGAGTACATGTCAGTGTCACAAAAGTAGTAGTCCATGTAGGGAGTACCTACAACTGTGTCCTCAGGTATGTGAGCTACCATCAGCATGATGCATTACTGTGTATGTGATTAATGCCGCACAGGATTACGGTGGCAGGACAGACTGTGGGCAATGGGCTGGAGCACTCTAGACAAGCACACCTGATTAGGTGACCTACCCCTATGGAGCTACAAGTACTATACTACTGTAATGGGAGCAACGCATACAGAAAAACGACACACATCAGACAAATACCAACCCCGGAACGGCCAAATCACACCACACCCAAGAGACAGGGTCATGGTGTGTGTCCCATGTGCCAACTTGACTGACTGTGACAGCAATGTTGAAGTGGTGTGAGCATGTTGTGTTCTGGCACGTGACTGTAAGCTAACAGTTTTCTGATCTAGTGGTGTTGACAAGCTAACACTGTACAATATTGTGCCTATGTAAGGTGTGTGTGTGTTGGACACGCCACATGACCTGGTGGTACGTAGACCCAATGTCATGTGAATCTGCATAGTCGTGCCAGTATGTGTTGCACACACACGCATAGCAGCAGCTATGGCTGAGTACAAAGCATTTTTATAGCACGAGGGTGAATGTCTGGTGTTGTCTGTGTGTAGGGTGGCCGGAGCATGCTCTATTAATGGATGGAAGGAGGGTCATCCTGTAGGTGTCTGTGTTCCTGGATAGTGTGTGCTGCATGTTGGCTGTGTATGCAGCTGCAGCAATGAGTGAATACATGACGGCAGGAGGGGTGTGACTAATTGCTAAACAAACACATAACACAAGGGCACCCGCAATGCACAAAGTGACATGTGGATGTGAAGGCAGGAGTGTCTGCCTCACTCAGGATCACTGACAACTAAATGGCACAGTAATCACCACACATCACAGTCAGTGGATCAGGGCCCTTACGGTCAAGTGGGGCACAAGACACACAGCGTCTGCAGGTGTATACAAGAGCTAGTATGTTCAAAGGAAAACTGCACCAACAAAGACATGTACCTCACACACAACATAGTATTCTAGCCTTCACCCACCCCATGCGTGTGGTCAATATACAGTTACACACCTAACAAGCATGAGGTAACTACGTTCAAAATAGTAAATGTGCACATTAGACGGACATGTGTGTTGAGCCACAAGCAGGCACTATATTCTGTAGGAGTCAGACGTCATGCACAACATGATAATCTACATTGTGAGCCCATGGAGCTTTCACAAACATACATGTGCATTGCCAATAAGTCCAATTTACACTAATCATGATGTCACCTGTAATGCCGCTTTATGAATACCTACAAGGCTGTCAACGACTGGCCGTACCTTTCTTCATCAGACTGGTGTGATGCTCTAAGGGTTCCACCTCCAAATAGCCCATTGGTCTGAGTACAAACAACAGACACAAAAGGGTGATCAGGCGAGGGAAGGAGAGGATGGGAACTGCTGGGAGGGAGACCTGAAACAGAGGCAATTAAGCATTAGGACAACATTCTCATGTCACAGACACTTCAAAAACCTCATTAGCTACACTGTACCAGTCACACCTGTGAAGTGTACTGTCTGGTGACAAATAATGATGATTAATCATGCCATCACATCAGATACGATGCTGTGACACAGACACATGAACACTGGGACAGTCTGTCATCCATTAGAGTCATGTGTAACGCTCACAAGTGAGCACCCATGCAAAAAGATCTATGTAGTATGAACACATTCCCAGGCACAGATGAGGTGGACCTCAGTAACAAATGGAAACATATGGAAATCCAACTACCGCTAACTCTAAAGTCTGTATGTGATATTGGTTAGCCATAAGGGCCCTGTAGGCTAACTTGAGCAAATCCACTACAGCTGTTAGTATCACATATGATGAGGAAGCTAATGATCGACATGCAATGAAGGCACTCTGTAGCCAGTCTTTTGGTGTGTCAAGTATGCATCACAATGCTAAACATGATATGCATGTACAATAAATATTAAGTGCAAGTGATGTCCATCCAAGCTACATAATCAGACCCTACCATAGCACAGTAATGGTGCCGGCGACCAGAGATTCATGTGAATGACCGCACTCCACTGGTGCTACACAGAAATTCACATATGCATCTTTCACACTTTTTACTTTGTCATGCTAAACATACATGGCATCATGTGCATCTAAACATCACGGCTACTCACTGTGAAGGCTGGCGTAGCAGTATTCTCAACCTGCACTGAGGTAACGACATGACAGTGACATGATATACTGCTGCAAGGGGCAATGCATCCATGTTAACTGATTCACAGGACAGTTGTCTTAAGATGTGGAACATACACTGGGCAACACCAACACCACATGGTTTCATGGTAATCACACTGGACTGGCCCACAAGCTGGAGGTGAGGATCCAGTCACATTCTAATGCACACAGTGAGGCTGCAATCCCCCACAGAGTCCGTGGTTGTGACCTCTGACACAATGTCATGCCATGGTATGTGCAATGTTGCTGTGGCAATGTCTACACACATTGATGCATTCACCAGAGTATCAAAATACAACAGATGACAGAAGGGGTGACTATCCTGTCATGGGAGTGGCCATACATGTCATGAGGTACATAATGGAGTAGCATGTATGCAAGATGACACCACATGCACATGAACATGTACCACACATTTCTACACATACCAACGCTAAACAGCCTCATATGAGTCCTTACCCAAATTGACTTCTCAACATGTTCAAGCATGCTCTGTTGATGTGGCTGACGTTGCAACCATAATGAGCAGTAGCAGGATGACCACGATGTACCCCAACGGACAACAGGCAGGGCGAGCTGTGGATGAGAGTGGCACACAAGGGGTCAAGTTCGGTATAATGTCATTTTGTCAATGTCTGTTGAATAGCCAGATGTAGTATGACACCTGTACATTCCAAGTGCACACATAGCACGTATGTGTGTAGCATTACAACTTAACATGTGACACAGCACAACACACATCCAAGTGATCTTGCTTACAGTCTGTTGCATACACAGCATGCTACACATGCTACTCTATAGTCCATCTTTTACTTAAAAGATGAAAGGACTCACCATCATGAAAAGAAGTTGCGGATGAGGTGACCGCGGATATCATCTTCACCCTCCTCGTCACTGGCATCCTGGTCAAGGCCTTCATCCTCAACGGGCGGATGTTCCACTGCCATGTTGTGTAGCATGCAGCACACGGTGAAGATGTCACACACCTTGCGGGGGCTGTATTGGAGGGCTCCGCCTGTCTTGTCCAGGCACCTGAAGCGGCTCTTCAGGAGTCCAAAGGTCCGTTCGATCACCTGCCTGGTCTTCACATGAGCATTGTTGTAACGCTGGTCTGCAGCTGTCCTGGGGTTGCGTAGCGGAGTCATTAGCCACGGCATGTTTGGATATCCAGCGTCTCCTGCAATTTGACATCATGTACAAGAGTGAATCATATGATGCAGATCATGAAGTTGTGACATACTGACATACAGAGCTCACAGTGTATACTCACCAACTAGACATGCCCGGTGGTTGTGCAGCTGCAGCATCATCTGTGGTACCCTGCTACGCCTCATGATGAAAGCATCGTGGCACGATCCTGGATAACGTGCACAAACATGTGACATCATCATGTTGGCAAGACACACCACAAGGGCATTTATCGAGTGGTAGTGTTTCCTGTTGCGATACGCTTGCTCCTGAGCCTGTGGAGGGACAAGAGTAACATGTGTACCATCAATTGCACCAATTACATGTGGCATACGGCCCAGGCCATAGAATTCCCCCTTGACATCTGTCAACTCTTCTGGAGTAGGGAATGTTATGAATTCATCAAGGTGGAGCAACTTTGCTCCCAAAACATCACCCAATACCCGGCTAAACATGGTCTGAGACATCCCTCCCACATCAGCTATGGTAAATTGGAAGGTACCTGTGGCAAAGAAATGGAGGGCTGCCATCACCTTTACCTTGGGTGTCAGTGCACTTGGATACCTGTGGCGTGGTTGTAGGTGAGCCTCAAGCCTGCCCGTCAGGTCCTTGATCAACTGTCGGCCGAAGCGGTATCGACGGATGCAGTTGCGCTCCCTCATGGCTTCCAAGTCAGGCAACGGCCTTTCCAGAGGGGGTGCCCTGCAAGACACAATTTTAAGGAAATGTCTACAACTGTCTGACTAAGACTATAACAATGTACATGGCACAAGCAACACTGCTTCAAATAATGTAGACAATTTGGAGTGTGGCGTGGGATACACACAGATGCCAGCTCCCACACACTCCTCCGTGGCGAAGGAAAATACCTGTAGTGTGTGGAATGGATGTGACATGCATACAAACGATCAGATGTAAAGGTCTTAGTGACCATGACAATGTATCATGTCAGTGAGACACGTCATGTCAATGTCAGTAGGAGGTTGTCTGCACACCCAGAGGGCAGACTGCAATACACACACACACCACATGTGCAATCATTTGCACTGTTCAGCCTTAGTCATGTCGCGGTGTGTACTTTCAGTGACAATGACATGACCATCATCATACAGCATGAAAATTACATTTGTCACTGATGGTCTGTGATGCCATCACACATGTGAACGGGTCATTAACACACGTGGCATGGTGTGTGTACATTAGTCACCCTGCCATCACAGCAAGGACACAACATAGATGCTCCTACAGCAGATGCACAGTACTTTCAAGGACTAGTTACTTACCTTTTGTAAACCAATATCTGTAAGGAACAGTAGGCTGTAGCAAAGTGTCACATTTCAATACATACATAGCTTAGGACTAATTAGCCTCCCTGGGTGGCATCGATCTGACCAGTGAGTGGTGGCTATCCAGGCCACACCGGAACAAAACCAGTGTTGTAGATTGGCATCCGACAAGGGCGTGGCCACGTTTTGGCCGTACCTACAACGCATACACTGGCAGCTGTTACACAAACATATCCCACAGAGAGTGTGGGTAGCAGGCAAAGATGCATGTCAAGTAGCTAAACATCACTCCCAGAGTCAGGGAGGATGATGACATCTTTGCGTAGTGCCTGTACCTCTTGGATACCCTCTACAGCGTAGCTAATGGGAATGTGTTCTGTGGTTTTGAGGGCTGCATGCAGATGCTTCCTGGGATGGGGTGGTAGGACAGGGAACATGGTCAGTCCGGGTAGGGCAGTGGGGGTCTGACAACGTGCCTATGTACAGACAAACATGCTGCGTGGCTGTACATGCTTGCCAATATACATACAGTACTCTCATCAAGATAGGCCTGCAGAGGCTCAGCGTAGCGTTAGTGTAGTTGAAGGACCTGAGTGACAAGTTGGTCCTCACCGCAGCAATAGGGAGATGAAGGGCCATGGTTCCAACCGCCCACATAAACACTACACTGAACGTTGCCCAATCATCCAAATACATCTTTTGAGTTGAGACATCACCTGTGTCTGGCTAGGTGTCCACAACACTCGCATCCCCCAGTCCACCTGTCCTGTGGTCTTGGGACTGACACTCACGTGCCAGTGGGTCTTCTTGACCCTCCCAATACTCATTAGCGCCAATTGTAATGAGGTGTGGCCAGCTCATTGATGTTTACATTCCCATGCAGCATTAAGAGCGGTGTTCTGCCACACAGTTACCACGGCGGAGCCGTACAGTGTGTGGTATCGGGGCCAGCACCACCCCAGAATGGCGCCACGGCTGACACCTGGGGGAGATCTGGCAGTGAGGTTGTGAGTTGAACCAGCGGGGACCAGGATGAACATTCCGATCATGTCTGTCACAGCGGTTCTGGAACGTATGCACCGCCTGCGTCCGTCACTCAGCGAGTGATGGCGTCAGGGGCATATCAACAGAGGCGCAACTGCCCCCTGACGGGTACGGTGGGCCAGAAGCAGATGCGGAGTCAGTGGGCGGGGTGAGGGACATCATGGACATGAGGAAGTGCACTTACTCCTCCTGTGTCACATGCAGGGCTGGGACCGTAGGTCGTGGTGCTGGCTACGATGGCTGCTATTCTGATGGAGCCGTGTGGTCGCCGTCACCCTAATCCCATGCAGCATTGCACTTGCATCGTGGTTATTTGTTAATGCAATTACACATCTCTGACTTATTTTTTTTTACCTGACGAGTTTGCCCTGGGGAATGATGTACTAATAAGGGGCTCACATGTCTCCACATCCACACACATGCACTGGTCCTACATCCCAACCATGAGCTATTGTGGTGCTGTGCCAACTGCTGGAGTCTGAGTGGCTTGTGGGACATATCACACCTGGATACATATGTCAAGTCCCCGCAATTGGAGCAGCTCTTGTTGTTGTGCCTGACATGGAAACCGTGGAGACACAGACGGTGAGGGTCACTCACCAACATGAGGCGTTTTCATTCCTCACAGGCTTTGTAAGTGACATCCCTATTGGCACGGTCTTGAGTATGACAATAAAAGGTAAATGTTCTGAAGTGTTAGTACAATGATTTAGGGTACAAAATGTGTAAGCTTTAACTTAGACCGGACCTGCGTTGGTGTTGAGAAACAAACAGAGGACCTGACGTGTGGACGCAGAGGTGACATATGACTACTCAGATAACGTCATCAGGGCAAACACAACGCCAAGGATACTTGCAGAGCCAGAGGATTTACACACCAACACACAAGTGTACGGTATTACGGAAATTGCCATGTCCAGGATGACATGTGGGGATATTCTGAGGTGAGTAATACTTTACTGACCTGTTCATGGCATATGCTAACAGCATGCACAATGTAGCACATGGCACACACATGACGTGGTCACACAGGGTCATGCTGTGCGGCTATGACACCTCTGTGACAGTGGGCATGTTCCTGTCATCATGTGCCACTTCCCTGTACTGAATTGTGGCCCATTCGAGTGTTCATGTGCCTCGCTACATGTTGCAGACGTTAATCGTGTTGAAATTGTTGAATACATGTGATGCACATGTGCATCATGAATGATGACATGTTGTGCAAGCTATTCACACATCAACTGAGGCACAGGGTCACAATCCCTGTGCTTCTTCAATGTCTGCCAAACCTGGCACATACTGATGTATGTGTGCCATGCTGATGTATGCATCCACATGGTTGACATGAGTGTAGACTACATCCCTGCTGTGTGATTTCCTGGTGTGACTCTCCCAATGGTGACATGAAGGTGGACAGGGACGCAGCCTACACAATCGTTCACTTGGCAATGTCTGACACAATGTACCCCAATGGTACGTGCGTGTATACGCATCGTTTCCCTATCGCCTTTAGGCTCCACGCGAGCTAAGCGTACCCCAATGGTACGTGCGTGTGTACGCATCGTTTCCCTATCGCCTTTAGGCTCCACGCGAGCTAAGCGTACCCCAATGGTACGTGCGTGTGTACGCATCGTTTCCCTATCGCCTTTAGGCTCCACGCGAGCTAAGCGTACCCCAATGGTACGTGCGTGTGTACGCATTGTTTCCCTATCGCCTTTAGGCTCCACGCGAGCTAAGCTTACCCCAATGGTACGTGCGTGTGTACGCATCGTTTCCCTATCGCCTTTAGGCTCCACGCGAGCTAAGCGTACCCCAATGGTACGTGCGTGTGTACGCATCGTTTCCCTATCGCCTTTAGGCTCCACGCGAGCTAAGCGTACCCCAATGGTACGTGCGTGTGTACGCATCGTTTCCCTATCGCCTTTAGGCTCCACGCGAGCTAAGCGTACCCCAATGGTACGTGCCTGTGTACGCATCGTTTCCCTATCGCCTTTAGGCTCCACGCGAGCTAAGCGTACCCCAATGGTACGTGCCTGTGTACGCATCGTTACACCATTCAATGTGTAGCATTGCCAATGGCAATGTCACCGTACTTGGGTGTGAATTTTAAAAAATGCATAGGCAACAACTAGGGGAACAGTGTACTGTTCAAAATGCAACCAGGTTGTCATGGATACGGAGTGTTTTTCAACTCCTACAGGTGTCCTTGAAGATTCAGTTGGGCAAAAGTATACAATGTTGCGAAAGTTGTTGTTCAGCTCTGGCTCTATTTTCAAACCATGCATATGTGTGTCATGGGCTTAGGTGTGATGTGATTGGATGGAACATAGGATGCAAATTATGGTGGCCTATCACACACTACTCCTTGGACTCACAGACCCTCTGCAGCACAGATATAAGGCAGCATGTGGCTGTGGGGGGGTACTTGCCTGCACAACATTGGTGTGCTAACCACAGCTGCTGTCTCTGAATCCTCTGGACCCTGATTAGCTGAACATGGAGAGGGCACCTGCATTCACTGATGGTGAGAACAAGGCCCTGTTGGATGCCCTCCTGCCAAACTTCAGCAAGCTGTATGGGAGACCAGAGGATCAGGTGAGTGATTTGTGCAATACCTTGGAGAGTGCACCTGTTGTGTGTGTGACATCATTGCCACTGTGTAGTAATAGGGGATAGATGCAATGTTGTTGTGAGTGAGTGCCAGGGTGCACAGTGTTGTTAGAAGAGAGTTATTTGTCGTAGTGTGGTGTGTGATAGCATGTCATGTGCTGCATTGCACCCAGATATAGCATATATTGTTCAGTGAGTGCCATGCTCAAAGAGTGTTTTGCAGCCCTCATGTCATCTGTAAATTGTCAATGTCATGCAAAGCAGTTGTGTTTGCACACAGGCCACATACTCCTGGACAATGATGCAAATGTGTGTGGCATACGATGCCCTGTTGTCATCATGTATTTTGTGCACATATGGGTGTCTTGGGAACATGCACCAGGTATACTGATGTTCTGTTACTTTACATTTGTGACAGGTATCTGCCTATGAGAAGGGTGAAATCTGGGTGGACATCGCCAGGGCTGTCCGGAGAGAGGGGGGACCTCGCAGGAGGCTTCGAAACATAAAGAAGAGGTGGCAGGACATCCGGTGCTGGAGCCGCCGCATCGCCCGAGTCCAGCTGAAGCTGGAAGTTCCACGCCGGCATGGCGGCAGCCGCCACCTCACCCCCAACATGCTCCGGGTCCTGGAAGTGGTGTTCCCAGACCTCCATAGGCAGTTGCAGGAGGGACAGCAGCACGAAGGGGGTATGTACATGTCTGTTTGTAGTCATGTGTGTGTGCAATGGTACCTGAAGAGCTCTAAGGCATGGTCACTCTCCCATAGTTTGAGTGGTGTGGTCAGACAGGCAGTTCATGCATTGGAATGTGATTGTCCCTCTGTCAGCAGCTGCTTCTTTACATGCCTTGCCCTACTACACATTAGAGTTTTGCTTTGGCTAATGCTTGTTTTTGACATGTACTCCTATGGTGCAGTGTCTCAGATTGCATCTTCCTTTGCACATCATCATGTTGTAGGGGGGTATGTGACACCTGTTCGTACCTTAAATGTAGCACCACATGTGCACTATGTCTGCCCTTCTTCATATTGTGGCACTGTTCTTGAGTCTCAACAAGTGTTTTATGCAGAAGTCTGCCTCAGTGGCCTTTGTCCATGGTACACTTTCAAATTATCTTGTGTTAGCTACAGGTGCACAATGTACATGTGCTATATTTTGGGCTTCTGCATACTCACACTGGGCAGTGCGTGTGTGCATATTCTCTACATCTGTTGCATGTTCTTTGTACATAGTATTGATGGTCTGCCACACAATGTGACTTTGGATGTACAAAGCGGTGATGGCAGTGTGAGGTGATGGAACACTTGTTTCAGGTCCCAGGATGGCATCACATGGCAGTTCGGCCAGGACTTTTGTAATGTTGGACAGAGTCTAAGCGAATCAAACATGACCAGGTCTTGATTTGGGTGGCTGGGTTGGCTAATGAACTGTTATGCATCATCAGCTGTCCTGTTGTCAGGCAGTGGATCATGATTGTGTCTCTCATACAAGTATTTGCCTTGCCTGTATCCATACATTGAGCGTTGTGTCTCTGACATTTGTCCACAAGTAGACTTGTCATTATGCAGAGTTCAGTGTCATGTGACTCATGATGCATGCCATGTTGAGGAATGAGGCCAAATGATTTGCAGCTGATATGTCTGATGTGTACAGGTGACTGATATGTTTTCATTCTTCTCCTTGCTCACAGCATCATCATCTGAATCTGGAGGGGACACAGGCGCGGACCAGGCGGAGGGACACACCGACAGTGCCACCTGCTTTGAGGTGTCAGAGGCAGGCAGTGGCACAGAGTGTGAGGAGAGTCTGCAGGCCGGACGACATGTGACTGACACATCGTACCATGCCGACGAATCCGAGACAGACTCTCAGGAGGGGGGGGGAATATGCAGCAATGGTCACTCATACATCTTTGGCTGCCCTCCCCTCCTCCAGTCCCATCTCCAACCTCCCACTCCTTGGTGTGCCTAGGGTCCGTGCTAGCCCCCGTGTCTCCTTTGTTCCCGGCACCGCAGCCCCTGCCCCTGTGTCCCCTGCTGCCCTCAGTGCTGAGACAGTGGACCTACTCCGGCAGATTGCAGTAGGTCAGGCATCCATGCTGTCTGTCCTCCATGGACATACACAACTGATGACACAGGTGGTGTCGTTCATGGAGGGCATGTCATCAGCCATGTCTGATCTGCGTCGGAGTGTGGCTGCCATTGAATCAACACTGACGGCACCTCTCTACACCCAGCAGCATCTGTCCCCCCCCTCCTTCAGAGCCATCCACATCTGCCTCTCACATACCTACACAGCATACACGCACACGCCACAGGTCAGACACACCCAGCGCACACACACAGCATAAGAAGCTCAAAACTCCACGCACACAGTCTCAAGGGCAAGTAGGCACACCCACAGGGAGAGGGGAGACACCTCATACACGCATCCACACACCCAGTAGGACTGACTCACAGCCCTGTACCTCCACCCCCAATGTGTCCCCGGGTTCAGGTGGTAGTTTTTCCGCCCTGGCTGAGGTGTGCAGCCAGGTTTTTTAATCTACTTTCGGCGATGCCCCAACCAGTGTGGATGAATCCACTACACCTGCACCCACTCCACCTGTCCTTCCCTCTTCTGTCCATGCGGTGCCGGAGGATTCCACAGATGGTGCCCCCGTAGTCAGCACAGCTGATTAAACGCCATGTGCAGGCAGGTTTGGGTGAGATGACACCCATGAAGGCACAAACTATATTGCAGAGACTCTATTGGACTGGCCTTTGGCCTTTAATGAGCGAGGACTCTCATTTGCTTTTCTTTTGTGATTCCGCTGAATAAAGCTAATTTTTGCTTTTCAGATTTGTAGTTTGTGTGATGATGTCTGTGACTGCTGGGTGCCTGGGAGCTGGTGTGATGTTCACATTTAGGTCTACTAAAATGTGTCTATCTCCTGAGGATAATGAGGTTGACAATGGTATGTTTATGATGTACGAGCTGGGCAGTGGTGGGCACTCTGATGCTGGGCACTCTGATGCTGGGCAGTGGTGGGCACTCTGATGCTGGGCACTCTGATGCAGGGCAGTGGTGGGCACTCTGATGCTGGGCACTCTGATGCTGGGCAGTGGTGGGCACTCTGATGCTGGGCAGTGATGGGCACTCTGATGCTGGGCACTCTGATGCAGGGCAGTGGTGGGCACTCTGATGCTGGGCACTCTGATGCAGGGCAGTGGTGGGCACTCTGATGCTGGGCACTCTGATGCTGGGCAGTGGTGGGCACTCTGATGCTGGGCAGTGGTGGGCACTCTGATGCTGGGCACTCTGATGCAGGGCAGTGGTGGGCACTCTGATGCTGGGCACTCTGATGCTGGGCAGTGGTGGGCACTCTGATGCTGGGCACTCTGATGCTGGGCAGTGGTGGGCACTCTGATGCTGGACAGTGGTGGGCACTCTGATGCTGGGCACTCTGATGCTGGGCAGTGGTGGGCACTCTGATGCTGGGCAGTGGTGGGCACTCTGATGCTGGGCACTCTGATGCTGGGCAGTGGTGGGCACTCTGATGCTGGGCAGTGGTGGGCACTCTGATGCTGGGCACTCTGATGCTGGGCAGTGGTGGGCACTCTGATGCTGGGCACTCTGATGCAGGGCAGTGGTGGGCACTCTGATGCTGGGCAGTGGTGGGCAGGGGGGGGGTCTCAGACACACACTCTGATACTTACACATACAATTACTTAGCAGGCGTATGTCCCACACGTCTATTGCACTGGTGTTGTGCGGTGAGCTGGATGACGTACATCGAGCTGGATGACGTACATGCGGCACGTATAACACTGGTGGAGTGCGGTGACGTACCGTACCCCGAAGTGGATGACGTAGGTGCGGTACGTCTCCGTATTACACTAGTGATGTGCGGTGACGTTCCGTACCCCGTGGTCGATGATGTAGGTGCGGGACGTCTCCGTATTACACTGGTGTTGTGCGGTGACGTTCCGTACCCCGTGGTCGATGACGTAGGTGTGGTACGTCTCCGTATTACACTAGTGATGTGCGGTGACGTACCGTACCCCGAGCTGGATGACGTACATGCGGCACGTATAACACTGGTGGAGTGCGGTGATGTACCGTACCCCGAAGTGGATGACGTAGGTGCGGTACGTCTCCGTATTACACTAGTGATGTGCGGTGACGTTCCGTACCCCGTGGTCGATGACGTAGGTGCGGTACGTCTCCGTATTACACTGGTGTTGTGCGGTGACGTTCCGTACCCCGTGGTCGATGACGTAGGTGCGGGACGTCTCCGTATTACACTGGTGTTGTGCGGTGACTTTCCGTACCCCGTGGTCGATGACGTAGGTGCGGTACGTCTCCGTATTACACTAGTGATGTGCGGTGACGTACCGTACCCCGAGCTGGATGACGTACATGCGGCACGTATAACACTGGTGGAGTGCGGTGACGTACCGTACCCCGAAGTGGATGACGTAGGTGCGGTACGTCTCCGTATTACACTAGTGATGTGCGGTGACGTTCCGTACCCCGTGGTCGATGACGTAGGTGCGGGACGTCTCCGTATTACACTGGTGTTGTGCGGTGACGTTCCATACCCCGTGGTCGATGACGTAGGTGCGGTACGTCTCCGTATTACACTAGTGATGTGCGGTGACGTACCGTACCCCGAGCTGGATGACGTACATGCGGCACGTATAACACTGGTGGAGTGCGGTGACGTACCGTACCCCGAAGTGGATGACGTAGGTGCGGTACGTCTCCGTATTACACTAGTGATGTGCGGTGACGTTCCGTACCCCGTGGTCGATGACGTAGGTGCGGGACGTCTCCGTATTACACTGGTGTTGTGCGGTGACGTTCCGTACCCCGTGGTCGATGACGTAGGTGCGGTACGTCTCTGTATTACACTAGTGATGTGCGGTGACGTACCGTACCCCGAGCTGGATGACGTACATGCGGCACGTATAACACTGGTGGAGTGCGGTGACGTACCGTACCCCGAAGTGGATGACGTAGGTGCGGTACGCCTCCGTATTACACTAGTGATGTGCGGTGACGTTCCGTACCCCGTGGTCGATGACGTAGGTGCGGGACGTCTCCGTATTACACTGGTGTTGTGCGGTGACGTTCCGTACCCCGTGGTCGATGATGTAGGTGCGGTACGTCTCCGTATTACACTAGTGATGTGCGGTGACGTACCGTACCCCGAGCTGGATGACGTACATGCGGCACGTATAACACTGGTGGAGTGCGGTGACGTACCGTACCCCCGAAGTGGATGACGTAGGTGCGGTACGTCTCCGTATTACACTAGTGATGTGCGGGAGTGTGTGGTGCAACGTACCCAGACATGACAGTCGTGCAATGGAGATGTGCCCGTGTGGCAACACGTACAGGTATGTTGGAGTTCGTTGTACTCACCTTCTGCGCCGTCGTCGGTTTCTAAATACGAGGTGGTGGGCGTACAGGATAGGGATGACACGGTACGATGGCGTTCATGTCTTGCTTGTCGTGTACCGGGTACCGGGTTTGCCGGAGTGTGGGTTTACGGTAGTTTAGAGCTCTCGTAGCAAAAGAGCAGTACGGTGTGTGTTCGATAGGGATCGTACTTCCTGGGTCGGAAGGCGCGGTCTATTTACGTACGGACGCTGCGTGGTGCGTCAGCCGACTGCAATTCGTATGGATTTTCAATTTGTACGGTGTTTTTTACGAGTCGTACGGAGTGACGCATTAATTTGTGATCGTACTTGCTGAATCGTACGGGGACGCCTACGGGTGCGATTCGTACGGGGAAAAACGCTCCGAACTGCAATTCGGAGCGCTTTTTACCGGATCGGAATCGACACCATAGTGTTATAGTGAAGTGCAGTGGTGTCCCAAGTGTATTGTGAGAACCGAACAATTGTACAGTGAATTGACACGAAGTGCAAAATAAATACACGGTTTCTGCAGGGGATAATTTACAGGGGAAGGAAGAATTACCATTAAAGCAATTTATGATAGACAGTAATATTACAGTGACTGTTTTGAGTCATAGACACTGTATTTATGGTTCATTTCCATGTGGCGTCGACGGCGTTTCGACTCTCAAGAGGATCGGGGGTCTCTTCAGGACTTAGGGGATGTGGGACATCTGGCTTAGGAAGGGCTGAATAGCTCCTATTGAAGTGCCAACCATGCGTGAGAAGGTAATGTAAAATTACTTACAGTGGACCCAGCCGGATACACTGTGGGTGATTAATAAGGTGACAACTCCGTAGTATTGCGTCCAATTTATGTCACCGGGACAGCCGAAGAATGCATAAGTAAGGCGGTTTATGACCAAGGATGAGGTGAGTCAGGACGATGCCTGATGAAAAGTAGCGCGATCGCTACCCGCAGTCTCTGTGAGTCAGACTGATCTGGCCGGGATGTCACCCGCAACATCCCGGCCAGATCAGTCAGACCTTGCTGGTAAGATTTTTTCTAGGGACATATACACTGCCCTTCCAAAGGCTGGATCGGTTGTCAGGGTCTTACCACAGTTTTTTTTTATAACCCTGAATCCCCTGGGGATATCCCTAGGAATTTTTCTACGGAAGCTCACTAAGATGGGTGATCACAAAGATTTCCGCATGCATTTGCACAACTGCCTATACCTTTAGCTCATGCAACAGCGTTGCCAGGCTACCCATATATCGCCCTTCCCAATTTGCTGTTAAGTAATGATTCTCCTCATTGGCAGGGTTGGAGGAGTGTGATTGACTCAGGAGCCTCACACCTTCTGGTAATGAGTTTGAACCTAATAATTAGCATTCCCCAGTGGTAGCTGAGGGGGCCCCATGCTGATCTGCCAATCACATTCTTTTGTGTAACATGATGGGCTTGGCTAACCATATTCATGACCCATTATGGTTGCAATTCGTGAAACAATTTTCTGTGATTTGTTTACAAGAAACGTGGTTGGTGGACTGTGATTTATTCTTGGAGGGATACAAGGCTTTTTTTGTGCCAGACTCCCCCTCGGTGGGTGGAAGATCTAAGGGTGGTATTGTTACTTATATATCCCTGGCGGTTGACTGCCAGATTCAGGTTGTGCTCTCTCCAAGTCCAGGGATACAGGTGCAGATATTGAAAAGGGGTGCTACAGGATTGGGTCTCATTAATTTCTATAACTCCGTGGCATGCCCATCAGGTGTCTGTTATATTACAACACTGGGTTCGTTCATAAGGCAGTCCTATGGTTTTAACCTACACAACCTAGTGGTTTTGGGTGATTTTAACATCCATCTTTGTGGAGACCCAAGGACAACTTGCATTTCTGATTTAGGCTGCCCCCAGACGAGGGGGATTTACTTTGAACATCTCGCCCAAGGGGAATTATTAAATGATTTATTAAATGAATTCGATTTGATGTCCCTGTTGTCCCTGATGTCATTATCTGACCTGCATAGTTTGGCTCCTGTTCCCACCTTTAAAGGGAAAGGTAGTGATTTTTTTATAGATTATATTTTAATTTCATCCTTTTCACAAGCTTTATTTTGCGGTTTCGTTAGTCTTTAGTGACCACAACCCGCTCTGTGTCCGACTGTGTGGTCCGCTTTTATCACGACATAGTAGCGTGGCAAATAAGACCAACAGACGGTAAACAACGGCTTAAATGGTCCCAGATCTCTCCAAATGAGTTTTATTGTGCAGTAAGAGAATCCTGCGCTTCTGAGCTTGCGCTGTGTACCTCTCAGGGTATTCCCCCAGGTGAGGTTATCAGTGCTTACAATCTTATCACCATTAAAATTGTAGAACTTTTAAGTGCACCGGTTTGTAGAGTTATGACTTCTACCCCCAGATGGTTTGATTCTTCATGCTCCCAGGCGGCGAGAAAGCTGAAGAAAGCCTTGATAGGTAACCCGAGAAACCAATCCCTGGTTCGTGTGTATCATAAAGAGTATAAAATAATATTAGCCAAACGGAAGGAAGATCTGAAGGAGGAGGCATGGAGGGAGTTGGTTGAGTCGTGTACCCTTAAGAATAGCTCCAGGTTTTGGAGCATTGTTAATAGACCACTCTACGAGCATGAAGTGGGGGGGGCTTTAGACTTGCATATTACATAGGAGGAATGGGTGCTCCATTTTAAAACAGTATTTGAAAGCCCAATGGAGCAAACCGGGTTGGCAGGCAGTGACATGGATGCCTCTGTAATGATTTTTGAACAGGGAGCGGTCGAGGCTGGCATTGTAGGGTTAACCGCCAACAAAGCTCCAGGACCAGACTCATCTTTTTAAGTCTGACCCACTTTTTTGGGCACCGGTCCTTGTGACTGTGTTTAATGCAGCAGCTCTGAGTGGTTGCCCTGAGTCTTGGACCACATCTACGATAGTCCCCGTTTTCAAGAAGGGTGATCGGAATGGCACTTATTGCTATAGGCCAATCTCACTTCTTGATTCAGTGGTTAAGGTGGTGGGTCATGTACTTTTAGAAAGACTTTCCACTTGAGCAGAAGAGCAAAAGATCTTGTCAGATGTCCAGTTTGGATTACGCCCTTGGTGGTCTACCGTGACCCAATGCCTTAATTTAACCAAGGTTTTAAGTAAATACACTGTGGCGGGTCCAGGCACTGTCTTCCAAGACTTCATGGAACCTGTACTCCACATTAAATTGCGTGAACAGGGTTAAATTGTATCAAGGACTCCTAGAGGTCTGCAATCCTTGTTAGATGCTTTTCCCAACTTTATGTCGGACAGGGACCTATCGATTAATAACTCGAAATCTTATGTAATGCAGGTGGGGTTTCCTCTGAAAAATAAATTTCAATTAAGAGTTGACCCTGCTAAAGTCCCCTGCACTAAAAAAAAATCTTATCTTGGGGTCCTAATGGGTGACCAGTTAAATTAGGGGCCACTATTTTGCAGGAAAAAGGGGGATCTGGCATGGGTGAATGCGGCCATATTTATTTTTGCTTCCAAACTAGGGAAGAGACCAATTGCAGCTACGCTGAAAATGGTAAACAGTCAAAATATCGAGTCCAAAATATCGATTGGACATAATATCGAGTTTTAAAAATAGATTGGACAAAATATCGAATAGACAGAATATAGACAGCAAAAATATTGTTTTTAAGGTAAGTAATGTAATATCGAATGTTAAAAATATAGAAAGTTAAAATATCGAAGTATATTATATAGGTTATTAAAATTATCGAATTTCTAATAATATCACATTTTTTATAGTGTTTTTTATGTTATTATATGTGTGAAAAGTGTGTATTTATGTTATAATTAATCGTAAAATAATGAATTTTGTGTTTTTTTATTTTTGCGTAATTTAATTCTGTAGCGGGTTGTGGGTTTATAGGGGAAAAGGGTGGGAAGTAATTTAATTATAATTAATTAAATATGTACATTTATTTATTGGTATTATTTTTTAATTAATTCTTATTTAATTTATATTTGGTAAGTAATTACATTTTAATTGGCAACTAATTTTAATTAATTGATTAATTGCTAATTATCTTAATTTTACTAATTTATTTTCTGTAGCGGGTTGTGGGTTTATAGGGGAATTGGGTGGGAAGTAATTTAATGATAAATAATTAAATATGTAAAATTAATTATTGGTATTTATTTAGAATTAATTGTTAATTAAGTTTTTATGTGTAATTAATAAAATTTTAATTGACAATTAATGTAATTTAATTGAATAATTGCTAATTATGTTAATTTTACTAATTTATTTTCTGTAGCGGGTTGTGGGTTTATAGGGGAATAGGGTGGGAAGTAATTTATTTATAATTAATTAAATAATTAATTTTTTTAAATTATATTTAATTAGAATTAATTGTTAATTAATTTTTAATTGTTAAATATTTGTTAATTTGTAATTAGTTTTTATTAATAGGTAACTTATTGTGATAATTAATGTTAATTAGTAATTTTAATAGGTTAATTATCATATTATATTAAATTGGTAATAACTTTTAATTAATTTTTTATAGATATTAATTTATATTTTTTAAATAATATATGAAGTATTTACTTTCCCTACTGTTGCACTCTCGGGAGTGGGAATAGTAATTTTAACCCCTACGCTATCCAATGCTTTCCTTACTGTTACACTCTTTGGAGTGAGAATAGTAATTTTTACCCCTACGCTATTCAACGCTTTCCCTACTGTTGCACTCTTTGGAGTGGGAATAGTATTTTTTACCCCTACGCTATCCAACGCTTTCCCTACTGTTGCACTCACTGGAGTGGGAATAGTAATTTTTACCCCAACGCTATCCAACGCTTTCCCTACTGTTGCACTTACTGGAGTGGGAATAGTAATTTTTACCCCTACGCTATCCAACGCTTTCCCTACTGTTGCACCCACTGGAGTGGGAATAGTAATTTTTACCTCTACGCTATCCAACGCTTTCCCTACTGTTGCACTCATTGGAGTTGGAATAGTAATTTTTGCACCTACGCTATCCAACGCTTTCCCTACTGTTGCTCCCACTGGAGTGGGAATAGTAAATTTTACCACTACGCTATCCAACGCTTTCCCTACTGTTGCAATCTCTGGAGTGGGAATAGTAATTTTAGCCCCTACGCTATCCAACACTTTCCCTACTGTTGCACTATTTGGAGTGGGAATAGTAATTTTTACCCCTACGCTATCCAACGCTTTCCCTACTGTTGCACTCTTTGGAGTGGGAATAGTAATTTTTACCCCTACACTATCCAACGTTTTCCCCTACTGTTGCACCCACAGGAGTGGGAATAGTAATTTTTACCCCTACGCTATCCAACGCTTTCCCTACTGTTGCACCCACTGGAGTGGGAATAGTAAATTTTACCCCTACGCTATCCAACGCTTTCCCTACTGTTGCACTCTTTGGAGTGGGAATAGTAATTTTAACCCCTACGCTATCCAATGCTTTCCCTACTGTTGCACTATTTGGAGTGGGAATAGTAATTTTTACCCCTACGCTATCCAACTCTTTCCCTACTGTTGCACTCTTTGGAGTGGGAATAGTCATTTTTACCCCTACGCTATCCAACGCTTTCCCTACTGTTGCACCCACTGGAGTGGGAATAGTAATTTTTACCCCTACGCTATCCAACGCTTTCCCTACTGTTGCACCCACTGGAGTGGGAATAGTAATTCTAACCCCTACGCTATCCAACGCTTTCCCTACTGTTGCACTCTTTGGAGTGGGAATAGTAATTTTTACCCCTACACTATCCAACGTTTTCCCTACTGTTGCACTCACTGGAGTGGGAATAGTAATTTTTACCCCTACGCTATCCAACGCTTTCCCTACTGTTGCACCCACTGGAGTGGGAATAGTAAATTTTACCCCTACGCTATCCAACGCTTTCCCTACTGTTGCACTCTTTGGAGTGGGAATAGTAATTTTAACCCCTATGCTATCCAACGCTTTCCCTACTGTTGCACCCTTTGGAGTGGGAATAGTAATTTTTACCCCTACGCTATCCAACGCTTTCCCTACTGTTGCACCCACTGGAGTGGGAATAGTAATTTTTACCCCTACGCTATCCAACGCTTTCCCTACTGTTGCACCCACTGGAGTGGGAATAGTAATTTTAACCCCTACGCTATCCAACGCTTTCCCTACTGTTGTACTCTTTGGAGTGGGAATAGTAATTTTTATCCCTACGCTATCCAACTCTTTCCCTACTGTTGCACTCTCTGGAGTGGGAATAGTAATGTTTACACTGATGCTATTGTACAGTAATAATATTGGATATTATTTAATTATATTATGTTACTATATATATATGTTTGAACAAATATGATGTAAAATGTGTTTTAATAACTTTTATTAATTATGTAATTATTATAAGTTAATTTAAGTATTTTTAAGTATATTTTAGTAATTAATTGTTTATATTAATTTAATTTAACATTGTTTTTAATAAATTCGATATTTTTATAAACTATATTTTAGTAAACAATATTTTTAACTCGATATTTTTGTACTTACCTGTTTGTAGATACAAACTCGATATTCTGTCTGTAGATATTTTGGCAACGATATTCTTGATAGTCGATATTATGTCCCTCGATATTATGTCAGTGATCCGCTGAAAATGTATCAAGCAAAAGTGTGGCTACAGCTAGTAATGGAAGCGAAATTTGGGGACATATCACTGTGGATTTCCTTCAGGTGACTGAGAATACTTTTCTTAATCGCCTGTTGTGTGTTCCGCGTGGTCTGTCTAATCTGGTGGCCCATGAGGAAATTACATCCTGGCATTACACCCACTTGTGTTTTGGTTGAAGTGCTGCTTGAATAAGGCATTAACCCTTAACCACTTGATTTTAAAAGAGTGTATAGCGCTTGACAATGTGTTCCGAAAACCATGGCTTAAATATATCAAAAGTAGCCTTGAAGGGTTAGGGCGTGTTGATTTATATTCTAACCCTGAAACTATTGTAAAGAAGGACGTGGAGATAATTAGGGAATCCTTCCTTACTTTAAGAAAACTGAAAAGGGATGAGCGGGAACTACGGAAACCTAGTGTTTGTATTTTTTTAATGCTAACAACGACTCTATCTACTATCTAAATCTCTTGGGATCTTTATCCACACATGAGCAGTTTTTATTGACTAGGTTTCGTATGAATCTTTTTCACCACCTGCTTGCTAGGCCAAGAGGGTGCAGTAGAGGGCAATCGTTGGCACCCTGTGGCTGGGACGGACAGTCTCCACAGGATTTGCTACACTTTATGCTCTTTTGTATCTTTTTTGCGATACCTCGTAGGTATATTTTAGTCCCTGTTTTAAAGAGGTTGAATTTTATCAAGGCTCATCCTGCCCTCCTGTATCTTCAATTGTTGAAGGGGGACTGTATATTTTTTATTGTTGGCTACTTAAAAACCACTGTTAGAACCAGGACTTGTCTAGATTTGTAGGCATAGCTGAGGAACCTCTAAGGATTTTCAGGTTGAGGAGGACCAGCTCACCCTTAAAGGGCGACAACAATCTAAGGGGGATGTGGTTTGTCCAGGTTTTAGGCATTTTATTGACTTTGATTAAATTAGGAGGGGAAGCAATGTTTTTCATATTTTATAAAGTATACAATTTAATGAAATCATGTTTTAAAGTATTATGGATTTTATGTAACTTTAATGGCTTACTTATGTAGAACCGAATAAAGTTTATTTGATTTGATGTCATCCAAATGCAGGAATATGGGTAAATCGCTATTTACGATTGGTAATTGCTGAGTCACTATTTGAGATTCGGTAATAGCGGAATCGCTATTTGCGACAGCGAATTTTACCGAATCGCTAACTTATAGCGAATTTTTGGATGCATACGTTTTTGCGAATCCTAATAATCGCAAAAGTAATGCATGGTGCATGTGGCCCTTAATCTCCCTGTGCCTACATAATAAATGTTACCTTACCTAAAGCAACTGGTGCTCATGTAAAGCGCTCCAATACCTTTGCATTGAGTTTGAACTACGTAAAAATGCAAAAGAACAAACAAACCTAGGAGCACCCATATGAAGAAATAATTAGGAACCAGTTGAATTTGCGAGGCCTGAACAGTCAGCGAGTCTGTGTGTGGTGGTGTTGACATAGATATTATCTTCTGGGTTTAGTGGTGGGCCTGGACACTGGGATGAGTTGTTGGGGAAAGAGCTTAAGCAGACCGGACATATTTGCTTATGCTCAAACAGCCTTTAATGTCCCTCAGCCACAGTCCATTTAAGGCCTTTTCTTAGCCATTGTTTCACCCATATAATTCAGGTAGTCAGGCTGGTGACTTTGGGGCAGAGTCAGTCATAAGGTTGCCTGATATGTGACTGACTGCACACCAGCCCTGTTGGCCTCACCTATGAGATAACAAAGAGGAGGACTGATGAAATACAGTATTTGTCTAGGATCACATAGTTTGGTCCGTGGATTGAATCCAGATATAGTCACTTGGAAATGAAAAGCAGTTTATTTCCTGAACTCGCAGATGAGTGTCACCTTAGTGCACTGGATTGCATCTGTGAATTAGGCTTTATTTAAAGTCAGAGTTTTTAAAGTGAACTGAAAAACATTCCTGCCCTTCCATGATGACAATTCTATCAGTAAACTAAAAGCCATATACCATTTTTCTTCTACATTAAGAAAGTTGTATCATGCGAGAGGTAGTTAGGCATCCAAGGCACTGAGATCACATCTAGGGGAGAGGATGTGGCTTTACAACCCCAGCTGGCGTGTTGGTATAGGGGAGAGGATGTGGCATTACAACCAGAGCTGGTGAGCTTGGAACTGGAGAACCAAGTTCTGAGCCTCAGCGTCAGCTCAACAGCCTGTGATTCTGGGTAAACTCACAGTGCCTACAAAATAAATGTGACATTATCTAATGTAACAGGTGAAAGAAAAATCTAGGAGGGTGTCAATGCCCCTCTACCCCCACACTCCCTTTTCTCTGTTCGAGCTTGCTCGCTGTGCACCATCATTTTATACTTGGGTTGAAAATGTATGTCCCACCAGATTCAAAATCCACCAGAAGGCCCTGATTCAACCTTTAACTCACCACCTTACTGTATCTGATCGGATAAGTGTCACATATTAGACATAAATTATACAAAAACTGGAAAAATTAAATTGTTTTTCTCATATTTCGGTTGTTGATTTTTGCAATCAAACAGCATTACAAACTAATAACACCCCTCTGCCCCCCCACCTCCACTCCGCACAGATCCAAAGAGAGAGGCGATTCCCTGCTGACATATTTCACTAGAAAGCAGTATATGACACTCAAGCAACATAAATAGACTGTCTGCAGTACTCATAGAGGCGACAACGCCCTGTTATCACACCGCCCCGTAAACCTTTCAGCGTATTCACATGTCATTCATCTCCAGAATCCAATTCCTGCTCCACAACAGGTTCCTCAAGTTCCTGTTGCAGTCAAACCTCCACCAGGTCCCACTTCATTCTACCTCCCTGGTCAGTCCCACTATTCACCTGTCTATATCTCACCCCGCATTCTGCTGGTGTCCATCCCGCTAGTTCCTACAACCATTTTTTCTTAGTAGCTGATCGACGTGACATGATTTGTTATTATTCTTTGTTACAGATTTTCATACAGAGTTTATAATTTTCTTGGGAAAGATTGTTTGGTTCTGATAAAGATCCTGAGGAAGGTGGTTCCATCCCACCGAAACGCGTAGACCTAACATAAAGTGATCACATAACAATTTGTGACCCTCAGACACAGAATAGAGAGTGAATGTGGAGTGTGTGGAAGAGTATGTATGAGGAAAACGAGAGATTGTATTGTGTTCTTTTTCTTTCTCTGTATGACATTTAGATTTTAAAGTGGTAATGATGAATTACATGTTTGTTTTGTAAAGTGATGATCATGATTTTAAAGAAATACTGAAAATAATGAGAAACAACTCTTTTCTATAAAAAAAAAATAATAAAAATATAAAATGAAATAGTATTTGTTGTCATCTTGTTACAGACTCGTGTTCAGAGTAAACTGCAATTTGTAAAAGTATTTTAGGTCTAGAGGGAATATGTTTTGTGTATTGTACTGTAATCCTCTCTTTCCCTGACCTTAAAAGTATATTTAGAGGGGGTCCCATATTCATGTATATCCCACACAATCCCCCACCAGGACCCGCCAGCCAAGCTACTCAGAGGGGAACACCAAGTCTGCAACAGACCACACAGCAGAAAGCACCCACAGGCTCAGCTGGCTCACAACACGTCACCCACCCACACGTTGCACCCCAATTGCATGTTTCAGCACGCCAAAAGGAGGTGGCCCAACAGGTGTGAGTGGATGTGGAACCCATGGAATACAAAATAGGACATATACGTAGGGGTCAATATCCCTTCAGGGCCCACCCACATCCCACTAAAGAGACCCAAACTGCCATAGACACACATGCAGATGCATATGCAGAGCACATAACCACACCCAGGGCCCACATGCATACTACAAGACCACAGGGACAGAGATCATGTTGAACGTGCTACGGGCACATGCGCCCGGCACCTTTATTGGCAGGGCCACATGTACAGTGACGCCTGTGCTGGATGTGTGTGGAGTAAGTGAAAGCCAACCTGCACGGAATGTCTGGTGTTGGCAACCACTTGGACATTGGGCTCCAGTATACACTGACTTTTTTTTAAACTTCCCAATGACGTGTAGATCACTAAGACATGGATCTTAATCAGGCAGACAGTAAGCCCAAAGCGCCGCAAGGTCCCAAATAGCAATGTGGTCTTCTGGTTTTTCAAAAAAAGTCAACAAACGACAAAATATATACTCTTAAATCTACAACTTATCTACAACATGGGTCAAACGTGAAATTGTTCGCAACACGTTCTTTTCAGCCCTGAAGAAGTCCGGTAATGGACGAAACGCGTTGGCTATTTGGCTTTCAGCAATTTTAACTAAAAAAAACTGAATAAAAGACTGAAAATTGAAGAAAAGACTTTACTGTTGTCTCTTTGGGAAAACAACCTCTACATGTATTTAAGGATGTTAATGTGAAACACTTGTTCTTTAATTGAAACTTGAAACTTTACTTTGAAGGGTGCAGTCCAAATCCATAGTGCAGTTTTATCCTCCACATTGCCCTGCTTTTCTGCCGCTGCCAGTATGCCCATCTTATCTTTGTATTGCAGCATCCGGGATATCAGCATGCATTGTGGTGACCCCGGTTTTGGTTTTCCATCCTGGCATTCTTTGAGCCCTGTCAACTGGCAGCTTCCCCTCACCCCCAATCTGGGCAATACTGTAGGAAGCCAATATTGTAGGAACTTTTCCACTTGGCTCTACGTCCCTTCAGGCAAGCCAAGTATCCATACATTGTTGCATCGTGACCTGTCTTCCAAGTCTGCCAGTTTGGCCTCCTGTGTCTTCAGACGCCTTTCCTGATCTACCAACTGGCTAGTATGTGTCCCCAGTATCTCATCTGTGTCATCATCTCTAGTTCCCATGCCATTCACACTCTCCCTCATCTTGGCCATATGTTGGCGTAGTAGTAACGCCACTGTGATTGCCACCCCATCTATTTTCTCTGTGATGGCCTTATTGCCCTCCAGAATAATATTTTTGATTTCCAGATTCAAAGGGTTGAGGGTTTCCCCATATTAGGCTCCTCGTTAGAGGCCGCACCCTGTCCCATTCTAGCCAGTCCTCCCTCAATGGGGTAGCGGGTCTTAGAGTCCATTCCCTGGACCCCTTGGGTTTCGGCAGCATCCGCGGCCGGCAGTGAGTCACTATTGAGTCTGAGGCCCGGGGCGAGTCAGGCTTGTGCTTGCAGTGCACACTGTGAACAGAGAGGATACGCAGCATGTCACGCCAGATATGGTGTCAGGGGGACACTGCTGAGGCAGCTACTGTGACAGACTTTAAAGCTGGCCCCAGAATTCCATACAATGCTCGGTACAGCAATGTGGAACAAGGGGACTAGTATAATCCTTAGTAGATGATCACATCCAAATATCAGCCCCTTGGTTCCTCACTGAAGGTCCCTCAACCAGGGGAGCTCAGTGTCAGCCACTTCACTCATCAAGAAAGGCAAACCAAAGAGAAGTGGGTGGGGGCACATCCTCATTCCACCCGCAATATGGAGTGCCTAGACCTCTGTTCATTGGCCTCCTTTGGGTACAGGGGAATCTATTCACTAGTTCAACCCAGCTAGGTGGGGTTTTGCCTCAGGGGAGGGGGGAACCATGTCCGCTGCCCCGAGGGCCTGTGTGCATTGAGGTTCCAAATGTGATAGGCTATGCTATCTCCAATCACCCAGGGCCATTAGGCCATGGGTCCTGATTTGCAGTGTGGCCCCTCCCCCGCTCCGATTAGGGTTAGCGTCAATTCTCCTGTTCACCACCAGTGTCTGGGGTTCTCTGAGATCGCTTGTATGCTCTTAGTGAGGGGAGGGTAATAGTCCCTTTCTATCCCCTGTGATGCCATAGAATCACCAATTTATAGACCCCATTTGCAGCGCCTGTCCTTAGCTGCCAGAGCTGCGGCCACGCCTCTCGCATGATGATGCACATGAAGCAACCCCCGGCCCCTAGAGAAGTCCTGCGTCGTCCTCCACTCTTATGGCCCAGTCAGCCCCTGCAAGCACCTCTCTTGGCTCTCCATTCACCAGCCTACCACAAGTTTGTTGTCTCCAAGGCTTCTACTGCAGCTGTCCCACTCTCCGGACACCCAGTCAGGCCATTGCGGCTGCACCCAGTACCACGCCTTTCAGGGTCACAGGGCCTTTTCAATGTTGTCCCCTGAGTGTTGGGTCACACCCTCGGGCTCCGTGCAGCCCTCTTCAATCACCGGTGGGGCCTTAGGTGGGTCCCAACACTGATAGATGTCGGAGCTACAGAGAGGTGCGTCTTCTCTGGCGGCCATATTGGCTCCTCACTATTAATTTGGAAAGCTTCTTAGGCAACTGACACATCTGGACTTGAAGAATGTCTCCATTCCACTGATAACCCAGTGATGACTAAGTATCCCAAACTCAACTCCACAGAACTAAACAACTACCGTCCCACATGGATTTGGTCAAAGGCCTGGAGGCTACACCAACAAGGAGAAACCTTGGAGTAATAAGGCACCTGCAACTGTTATTGATGCCATATGGTGATGACATCACTAAGAGCAGTTTCGGCACAATGTAAACACTAAGACACGTCTTCCCTATCTTGTATACATTCCACCACTTCCAACCATTCACATCCTCTTCGTATCACAGGTACACTGCACATATGGCTTGTACCTAGGATCAAAAACACTGTGGCAAGTCTACTACTACACATTCTTCCAAAGGAACACATCACACCGGTGTTTCACGCATTACACTCAATGCCAATAGCCAGATGTTTGGCCTTTAAGGCACTGCTCCACAGTTTTATCCAAAAGAAAGACCTACAGTACTTACAAGCAAAATGTCAACAATGATCCAAGAATAGGAAACTGCACTACACAGTGCTGTGATTAATTTTTCCTTCTTATAAGAAAAAGAACATTTATGGAACAGTATTCTCAATGTCCATGATGTTCCACAATTGTGCTGCAATTAGGGCGGTTTACTAGCTGTGGTTGCTGCAGAAACCTAACTGAATGATGTCTAGGAGATTCTGCTATTCTAGATGGTACGATAGTTACCTGTTGATTGCTTTCTCTGCAACTTTGGATGGGAAGGAGCAAGATGGGTCTGTAGTTGATGAGCTCCTCTGTGTCTGCTGAAGGTTTCTTCAAGAGAGTTGTGACCTCTGCGTTTCCAGTTGGCTCATAAGTTTCTGCTCTAGATGGAGGCACTGATGATGATGATGAGATTGGAGCTGATCAGGGTTTCTCCTTGGTTTTAGATGTGGTGGGGATCGGAGTTGGTGGGGGTCCCTGAGTGCATTGTTTTCATGATTTTGACGGTGTCTTCCTCAGTGAGGGGCTCCAGTTTGTTAGCTGGTGGTAAAACTTGGTGGTGGTGGGCAGCTGGTTGATTAGGTCTTGTGTCATGTGTTGAGGGGTCGGACTTGCTGTAGATGCTGAAGATTTTGTTATGGAAGAAATAGGAGAGGTTGTTGCAAAAGTCCTGTTATGGGGTGATGGTGGCTGCTGTGGGGTAGGAGAATTCTTTAATGATGTTGAAGAGTTCTTTGCAGTTGTTGGAGCTGATTTCTAGTCTCAGTGCAAGTACTGCTTTCCTGACCTCTTTGATTTGGGTGTGATATTCTCAAAGCGCAGGTTTCTATGTGTTGATTGCGTTGGTTTCCGGGCTAGTTCTCCATCCTCTCTCCAGCTGTTTGCAGTAATGTTTAAAGTCTGTTAGGTCTTCAGTGTACCAGCTGGCTAGTGCATTGGTTCTGATTGTCTGACGTACTTTGGGGAGTCTATGATGTACGGCGGAATGGCCTGTGATCCAGTCGTTGAAGGTTCTTATTTCAGTCTGCAGGTCTCCGGTGAGGTCTGTTTGGTTGGATCTGAAGGTGTTGGCCCGTCTGGTTCCACAATCGTGTTCCAGCTGTGTTTGGGGTTGCTAGTAGACTTTGGTGTGGGGAGTTGGGGTGTGTAGATGTAGAAGTAAACAATGGAGTGGTCACTCCATGTGAGCGGGGTGGGGTGGCTTAATTTAACCTGGTTGCTGGCTGTAGAAATGGGGTTGATGGTGTGTCCTGCATTGTGGGTAGAGATAGGGAAGTACTAATGTGATGAAGAAGGTTGTTCCAGGTTTTGGGGGCGATGTAGATGATTTGGGTGAATCTGAAGTTGTCAAGCATCTTGGGTAGGGCAGTCGAGTTGGGGTCGTCGAAGTGGAAGTTGAGGTCACCAAGTAGGATGGAGTCATTTGAGATGATGGTGATGGTGCGATTAAGTTGATGAGCAGGTTGCTGAACGTGGTCCATGGATTTGGTATGCGAGGCTCCGTTTGATGGTCGTGTGGTTGCTGGCTTGAAGTCAGAAGTGTATGTGTTCCATGAAAGGCGTGTTCTCGTCCGTGGAGGCAGTGCAGGTGAGGGAGTCCCTGTGGATGATGGCGTGACCTAATCTTGGTTTATTGGGCCTATCCTGCTGGGACATCTTGTATCCTGATGGGATGGCCATGGCGATGGCAGGTGTGGATGAGGGTTTTTTATGTTTCGGTGAGAACGAGAATGGCAAGAGAGTGCATGTTGATTATGTCCTAGACTCGTTGGCATGTTTGCGGAGAGATCTGGTGTTGAGGAGCATGCATGCCAGGGGGGGTGTGGCATCTGTGGTGGGTGGAGTAGGAGTGCTGATGTAGGAGAAATGGCAGTGGGTGCATGAGAAATGTTCTACCATTGAGTGAGGTGTGGCATGGAGGCAGCTGTTATGGTGGGGTCTGGTGTTGAGTGTTTGCAGATGGGAGGATGTGTAGTTGAGGCGGTGGTTGGATAGACCAACGTCCATGGTGCTGTGTGCAGTCCAGCTGTGGACAGGTGTAGATGGGCTTGCCTTTGGCACTTTTCGGCATGCCAGTGGTTAGAATGCTGCGTGCACCTGCTGTGCTGTCTCACAGCAGCCGCCATTAAGTGTTAAGTCAGGATTAGGGAGGGGTGGGAGACAGAAGGCATTTAAGGAGCGGGGTAGGCAGGAAAGCATGGGAGGGGGAGGCAGGAGTGTCCCAGGGGAGAGATCAAGGAGGTACAGAGGGAGAACGGCGATGAAGGAAAGAGTCAAAGGACAAATGATTACAGAGAGATGAGCAAACAGGAAACAAGGGGTGAGAGTCAGTATAAAATGAGAAACAGTCAACACAGAGTGAGAGAGAGCATCAAAGGCGAAACAGGCAAACAGGCAACAAAGGTTGCAAGAGAGTAAAAGGAAAAGTGAGCAAGTACGTAAAGAGTGAGAGAGAGAGTAAAATAAGGATGAGTGAAGTAAGGAGCAACAATGAGAGAGAGCGAGAAGGAGCGCAAAATACAAGGAATAACCTTGAGACACAAGGCCATGTCCCAAAGGTCCTTAAATTGCTCAGTAAGGCAGTTCAGGGCCAGTTCAGGTAGGTGGGAGCTGCAGCCGTGGCCGGTAGTGGGAGTACCGGCCGGTCGGTGACGTGGGGAGTGGGAGGGGCAGGGTGGGGGCTAGTAATGTATGGAATCCGGACCTTAACAGGTAAGTAAACATAAAAATAAATAAAATGAATTTCGTTGCGCGCACTTCATCGTATTTGGTGATGCAGTGCGTGCAACGAAATTCGTTTTATTTATTTTTATGTTTACTTACCTGTTAAGGTCCGGATTGCATACATTACTAGCCCCCACCCCGCCCCTCCCCCTCCCCACGTCACCGCCCTGCCGGTACTCCCACTACCGGCCGTGGCTGGGGAGCTGGGTCCAAGGCACACCCTAATAATATAATCTGAGCACACCCTAAAGTTTACTCATCTTCCTCCATCACACTGTCAGAGGGGTGAAGCCCTAACATGGCACCAAAATGCTTCTCATAGGTGCATAGTAAGTGTAATGCCCTTTCCACGAGGCACCCCTCCCTCATCTCAATGTTTCATGGTATCCATTCAATAATGCACTTCATCAACGTACAGTGGGGAATGAAACTGCTTACCTATCCAATTACTACTGTACCGATGCTACTACCACTACAGTGCCAATTATACATAATACTTTAATTTACTATAGTTTTAGAAAAAATACCTGTGTAAAGAGCATCTTTTACTCAAATCGGCATGTTCAGTGCTTTGCCAGCTGTGAATAGCTCTTGAAATATGGCAGACGGGGTATCTGTCACATTTGTGAGAGAGTAATCCATCTACCAAACTCTAAATCAGGCCATATGCCTTTGCAAGCATCACGCATGCATAATTTGTCCAGTGAGTGTCGTCTCCATTGCTGGAACATAATCTTCACTGATGCAGTGGTGTGCATTTACCTGCAGGCGTCTGTGGCATTACTGCACAATACTTGCCCCTCCGAGTCCCGGAGCGTGCCCGGTGGCCCCCTTCCCGTCTCAATCCATCCACAGGACTCCCATTGTGACCGAGCCTGGCCCCCGACCTCCAATCCTAGCTTCAGCATTGGTGGATGCCTTACTGCTACCTCCTTGCTGTTCCCTAGCCCTCTATGTCACCGCTTCAACGAAACACCAGCATTCTCAATGATCCCAAGCATTGTTGTTGATGTCATGTTCTCACTGGCACCGCCGCTGAGGATCACAGAAGAGGGGACTGCGTCCCAGGAGCAGCAGCAGGCATCAGAGTAACAGGACTCGGCTAACCCTCACACACCCTTGCTTCAGCAGCCGCCTCCTCTCACTTTATATTATGCATAAGGGCTGCATAAAAACAACAGTGTCCACTGTCCCCTCTGCCCTTCTTCTGGAAGCTGTCCCCTCTAGTCGCCTTTTTCTTCCTCTTCCTTTTATTCCCTTTCTCTCTGTCTTGCTCCTCCTCACTTGCTAAAAACCATGACTTCAAGAAACTTCTCTTACCCTTTCTTCTCCTTTCCTTCATTCTTTACCCTGTGAAATGGATCCAAGAAAAGAAAGAAACACTTATGCTGGAAATGTCGTCTTTTTCTCTCATTTTTCTATTCCAAAGTGCAGCCTCGGGACAAAGAGAAAAAAAGTTTCAAAATACGAAAATTAATTAAATAACTAAATAAAGCAAGACAGAGTGGTCGCAAATAGACCAGATTTGTTCCCATGAGGCACAGGTTCAAGACTGATTTGCATATAGCTGGGTCTGAACTGAGGTGGCGAAGTGAGCTAAAGAATGATGATGGATTCAACCCAGATCTGTGAATGGGGATGAGTATCTGAAAAGCTTCAGCACTCTGTCCATCATCTCCTTGTGTTTGCTTTGCTCACCCTAAGTTGGCAGGGTATACCCAGACGTGGGTCCCTTGCTCACTTTGCCACTGGATTTAGGCTACCCTGGCTGATGAAGGTTGTTACCCAGATGCCGGTCCCAGGATGCTTGTTTCCGGTTCAGGGAAGATGTAGTTCGGGCTGGACTGTTCTCATGAGGCACAGAGTCAAGACTGATTTGCATATAGCTGGGTCTAAAATGAGGTGGGGAAGTGGACTAAAGAATGATGATGCATTCAACCCAGATCAGTGACTGGGGGTGAGTGTCTGAAAAGTTTCAGCATTCCATCCATTATATCCATGTGTTTGCTTGGTTTTATTCAAACCCAAATGCATTAGCGCGACATTGCAGAGTTTACCAGTGAAGCACAACTTTAGTTTTCTCATCTTTCTGTAAACAGCATCCTTTTCAAAGTGCACTTTTCCTGGTGATCCTGCAATACCTGGTTGATGTATGGAATAGAAAACGTTTAAGGTGCTCCTTTTCAGATGTTTTCCTCATGTTAGTTTCGAAATTGAGTAGCGCAGCCCTTTGTTCATGGATGTGGTCTTTTTATACCATACTGCTTATGTTTTGACAGTGTCCCTGTCCACTTCTGCTGTGCTTCTGGCAGCTGTCCCCCTCTCTCTTTCTCTTTCTTTCTCTTCGTCTTATTCCCTTTCTTTCTGTCTCTGTCACACGCCTCCTCACTTGCTGAAATGCGTGACTTCAAGAAAGTGCTCTTACCCTCTCTTACCTCTCCATTCCTTCATCCAAAAAATAACTAAATGAAGCAAGACGGAGTTGTCTCAAAGTGACCCTATTGGTTTTATTCACACCCAAACACATTAGCACCATTTTGCAGAGTTTGCCAGTGTAGCACTACTTTCATTTTCTCATCTTTCTGTGAATAACACTGTTTTCCCCAGGTGCAAAAGTGCCCCATTTCTGTCAGACCTGCAATAACTGGTTTCTATATGGAGTAGAAAACATTTATTGTGATCCTTTCCAGCTGTTTTTCTTATTTTAGTTTATAAAGTGTGTACTGCGGTTCTATGTTCAGGAATGTGGTCTTTTAAAACTCTACTGCTTATGTTTTGTAAGGATGTAAGAAATGGACATTGCAACAGGCCCCTTCTAGACCCTGTAGTTATGTCCCTAACTTTTTAGACCAAAACACTCACTGATTTCTAAATGATGGGTGTAAAAGCATTAAGGTAACCATGTTGTTCCTGCTTACATTCCACATGTTTTACTTAATCTTGCATTCCCTATGAGTTTTTGCTTTTTCCACGTAATTTCTTTCTGTTTCAGGCAGCATATTATTCTTGTCTAGTGCATAATTTGAATTGAGTTGCATCCAAGTGTTTATAGCGGGGCACAATTGGATTGTAGCTGAACCAGTGCGAGTTTCTCTCAGTGGGGCAGTGAGGGAGCAGCAATCAGCGCCACTCAAAAAATTCTTGACTCCATCCCCTTGACTGATATTGGTGAGACAGACGAGCCCTCCGACACCTCGACCACCCCTCGTCTAACTTCGTGGGGACAAATAACCCAAGAAGAAGTCGAGATCACGCTTACATCCATCAAAAGCGGATCTCCTAGGGACCCCGCACCGCTACGGACCCTTAAGGAAGTCGCCCCAACTATCATCCCTCCCCTTACTAAGCTCATCAACGCCTCTTTTCAACAGGGAGTCGTCCCCCCTAGCTGGAAAGCGGCCGTTGTTAAGGCGCTGTTAAAAAAATCTTCCCTAGATCCAGCTGAACTGGCCAACTACCGACCAATATCTCTCCTCCCCGGGACCAGTAAGGTTGCCGAGAAACTGGTGAATAAGAAACTCTCCCAGTTTCTCGAATCCAACAAACTGCTAAAAAACTCGCAGACAGGCTTCCGCCCTGGACAGGGCACCGACATCGCCCTCCTGGCGGCAGTGGAGGAGGCCAGAACGCTCTTAGACGAAGGAGGACCAGTGGCAGTGATCCTCCTCGACCTAAGCGCGGCCTTCGACACTGTCAACCATCAATTACTGGTCAAACGGCTCAAAAAGGTAGGAGTAGAAGGTACCGCTCTGTCCTGGCTTTCCTCATTTCTGGCCCATCGTTCCTTCCAGATCTGGGAAAATAACACCTGCTCCTCCGACACTCCCCTCCAATGTGGTGTGCCTCAGGGCTCCTCCCTGAGCCCCACATTGTTTAACATCTATATGTCCCCATTGGAGGAGATCGTCACCCCGTTCGGAGTGAGCATTGTCAGCTATGCGGACGACACACAACTAGTCGTCTCCCTTTCCCACCCTAGCCAGCAGCCAGTGGACCTACTCAATTGCTTGAAGGAGATCCAAGGGTGGATGAACTATTCAGCCTTAAAACTGAATGGTTCTAAAACCGACATTCTTCTTCTGGGCCAGAAAGGACTCACCCTCCCTGTGAACATCTGGCCACCCTGTCTAGGACCCCCCCTGTCCCTAAACAGGAAGTAAAAAGCCTAGGAGTATGGATCGACACGGACCTTACATTCACCACACAGGCAAAAAAAGTAGCAGGCACATGCTTCGGCCTACTCAAATCGATGAGAAAGATCTTGCCCCTCCTTCCATCCACTTCGCAAAGACTTCTCATCCAAGGCCTCATACTATCCAGGCTTGACTATAGCAATAACATATACCTGGGCGCCCCCGAAGCCACCCTAAACAAACTGCAGAAAATTCAAAACGCGGCCGCCCGGATTCTCACGCATACTCCCGTCAGAGCTTCGGCCAAACCGGCCCTGAAATCCCTTCACTGGCTCCCAGTGAGGGAACGAGTAACATTCAAAGCCCTAAGCCTGGCCCATAGGCTACTGCAGAATCAGGGCCCCCCCATTTTGAGGAAATTTATACAACCCTACAAAGCCCCCAGATCTCTTCGATCAGACGAGGAGTCCCTCATTACCGTGCATAGATTCAAGAAGGCCCGCACGGGCGGTAGACGTTTCTCGATCCATACAGCGCGTCTATGGAATGCCCTTCCTCGAGACCTGCGGAAAGAACCGAACTACTTGAGATTCAGGAAACTACTCAAAACTCACCTGTTCCCTTAAACCATAACCCCCCCGACTCAATATCGCCTCTACTTATAATGATTATGTTAAAATCACTCTTGCTTTCGTTCTCCCCCATGCCTCCTCTGGTTGCAGGGTTCTTCAGCGCTGGGATACCCCAGGGTGACTACGCGCTCTATAAAAAATGTTAATAATAATAATAATAATAATAATAACTCAGGTCCACTTCTACACCACTCAGCAGCACCACTGCAGCATCACCTGAATATTACTCAGCAGCACCTGCACACCACCACAACACCACCACAGCATCACTCAGCCCCAGGGCAGCACCAGCGCAGCACCAACTCCACACATGCGCAGCACCAGCTTTGCACCAGTGCAGCACCACCTCACTGCCAGTGCTGTTTATGGTGGCCCCTCCTCCCATAACAAAAAAGCTATAACAAAAAAGCATTAGGACAGGCATTGTAAGAACGAAAAAACAAGAAGATATTTTTTGTATAGTGTCGTTCAGTTCTACATCTTCTTGGTTATGTATAAAATAACACATAGTGCTTACAACACTATTTTATTGTAACTTTTCAACATGCTGCACATCAGCCATACTGCTCTACACCATAGCTTAAAGACACTGGAAAAGCCAATAGCTCTGGCTAAACACTTATAAGGTCCCAAATGAGAGACCGATTGGCTATGCCAATGCTTGTTTTTGTTTATGTTTAGCAACTTCCTTAATCTCTTCAACATTCTCATCACCAAAAAGAATCCTGCAGCCAACACTTAGACCTTTCTACCCTTTGATGAGCCCAGTGGGCAAAGAAGTCTCTTGTGATGCCTGGGCCGTCTGCAATAATGTGGAGGTCTTCCAGTTATGATGAGTACTCCTGCATGTGACTGGAGCCTCTCACCAATTAATACCCCCATCCATATGAGTGTTCTAATTTTTTTTCTGAAAAATATAACCTTATCTAAAAGAAACAGTGTGAGGTTGCCCAGGACACGGCCAGACACTGTTGTGTGGCACCCACCTTTACTACTCAACACAACAGCCATGTTGCATGAGCCAGTGGAGCTATCACTCTAAGGAACAGTCTCCAGATGAAACATAGTCTCTGCTGATAGCTGCTCACCACCAAGTCAATCCTAACAGGTGCTAGAAAAGTGTTACCTGTTTGGAAGCACTCACTTGCCAGAAGTGGCCCAAAGGAGTGATTCTTTTCCTTCGCTACTCTAGCATGCTTCGTAGCCAAGCACTGCCAGAGTTTAGAGGTTCCTTCTGGTTTTACCAAAGAGGTTTTACCCAGATAGATGCCCCATGGAAGAGGTATTATTAAAAGGTTGTGCATTACAGTAGACGAAAAACAAAAAGCAGCATTCTAGTAGACGGTAGTGTAAGAGTGGGCACAGTGCTGGTCATGAGGCAGATAATATTGGAATCATCCTGGGCTTGTATGAGGCACTGTAGAGGCAGGAGTTATAATCAGGTGACAAAAGATTTTGATAGCAACTTAGAGTTTGGTGAACAGGTTATTGATCACAAAAACATAACAGATATCCCATCCACTCTATTACAAGTGCATTACATTCTATGGCACTTGTAAGGCAGATGGGATTTCAGGCACATTTGTGACGGGCTAACTGTATGCCAAAATCTAAATCAGGCACTTAGTTATTTCTCAGATTTAAGCCAATAAGGTTCCTGTCTCACAAGGTGGGATCACCATATAGAGACGCAAAGGATGGTTTGGGAATGTTGACAAGGATGTAATGGGGTTTTAGAGTCATGTTTAGATTAATCCCGCACAGTGACCAACATTAATTGCTTTCCATTTTGACATTATAACTGTTTTGGTACTGCATAAATGCTTAAGCCTGTCTGCTATGTGCATTAGGAACCAGGGGGTTGAGCTCAAGGTAATTTAGTGACTTGGATTGTTCACCCTGACAAGGGTAGTGATTGTTCCTTGAAGTGGGCATCACCTACACACATTCTAATCCAATTTCTCATAATAATGAACTCATACAATAACATGGCTGATGATGGAACAGTTTAACATGAAGAAACTTCTAGATCACCTGGATTGGGCAGTAAACCTTCTTTGCTTTATTTTTGCCTACACATGAAGTATATGACCATTTTCCAACCACCACTTAAGGTCCCTCAGTTATTCAGACATTCATCAGGGCAGGAATTGATAACATGATATGCAGCCCTTTCATCGTCTAACATTGCATCAAATATTACAAAAACACCTTGCATAACACCAAAACTTTATGGAAGACAACATTGGACTACATGTCGGGGGGCATATAGAGGAGGCAGGGCGCGGGAGTGCAGTGGACACGCGCAGCGGGTGCGCCGCTGGCTCGCCAAAGGCGCGCCAGAGGCAAGCCCGTCTGCGCCCGTCCGCACCTGAACGATGCCGACTGCCAGGAAGTGCTGCTCATTTGGCCCTGACAAGATGCCTTTAATTAGTACTCGAGTGAGCAACTGCTGGGAATGGAGCAGAGATGTAATGGGGGTATATCAGATGCCCTTGAAAGCCACTGCATGGGATGTGGGTGGACAGGGGACCCTGTAAGGCCTACTAATATTTCTCAATCCCTCCAGCCAAGCAGAGTACAGGGACTGAACCAATCAAGGAGGGGGAAACCCCTGGCTTGTAATAAATCCCTGGTAGGCTCCTTTCAGGGGCTATATATCAACGCAGGTCAATCTCTAAACATGCGGGGGAGTTATGGGACCTTCTGGTGGAGGAAAAACCAAACTTATGCATGCTGACTGAAACCTGGCTTCACAGCCACTCCACCCCTGTGCTAGCAGTCGCCTTCCTCGAAGACTATATAGTGACAAGACTAGATAGGATAGCCAAGCGGGGAGGAGGGCTGGCAGTAGCAATTTGGGCCCCTCACCACATCAAAGTACTAGATACAGTCCTAACCTCATATATAGAGCTTATGATGTTCCAGATAGAGTCTCTGAAAGGGTGAAAGGGAGCAGTTGTGTACCATCCCCCAGGAGAAAGTAAGCAATTGTTTTGCTCTACTCTGTTGGAAACACTTGCCCCTTACATACTTCAAGCAGATCACTTTATGTTAACAGGAGACTTCAACCACCATCTTGAAGACACTTTGAACTCAGACTCCACGTCCCTTTTGTCGGCAATGGAGTCGCTGGGGCTCTTTCCCAGAGTAAGCGAACCTTCTCATATCGCAGGCCACACTTTGGATTCCATTTTCTCGACCGATCCTTTTCTCGCCGTACACTTAACCCAGGAGCTTACCTAGAACGACCATTGGGGTTTAAGATTCTCTTTCAGCCACCCAGATGGTGTAACGAAGCCCCTAGTTAAGGAAGGTCTTCGAAGGTCGTGGAGGAAAGTCATGCCAGAAGCCTTTGACATTGCCTTTTCACCCCCTTTATTGGAGGGGGAGCTAGACAGCAATGGGGCCTCGGAAAGATCAGAGGGAGAGGTCAGGAAGGCCCTGGACAGCATCGCCCCGATGAAAGTAATAAGAGTAAAAGAGAAACGTGCGCCAGCGCCTTGGTACTCGGAAGAGCTTAAAGCAGAGTGGGGTAGGTGCAGAGGCCTGGAAAGAAAGTGGAGAAAAACGAAAGACCTTGACAATAAGTCAGCCTTCGTTGTGGCACACAGAGCCTATTTAGGCCAATGTAAAATGGATAGAAGAGAACATCTGAGTCGCCGCATAAGTGAGGCTAAGAACTCGTCACAGAAATTCTTCAAGATATTGATAGAGTTCACCAACCCTATAGTAAGTAGCGCGGTGGCTCCCCACACCCAACAACTCAGTGACAATTTGGACACACATTTTAGAGAAAAGATAGATAACATATATAACGCGTTGGGAGGAGGAGAGACACCTAGTTTGCCTACTTCACAGATGAGAGATCCCTCACAACCTAAACTTGATTCATTCGCCACCATCACCATGGAGCAAGTAGAGGAGGCACTTGCAGCAACAAAGTCAGGATCGGAGTCAGACTGTGCCCCGCCTTTCATTATGAAAGAGTTAGCCACAGACTTAGCTGCCTCACTCTCGGCAGTTTGCAACATCTCCCTGAACACAGCTACCTTCCCGAACAAGTGGAAGAGAGCCTCGATTAAACCTCTGCTAAAGAAATCGTCTGCAGACCCAGCAGAGATGAAAAATTATAGGCCAATATCTCTGCTGCCCTGTTGCTCGAAAGTCATGGAGACGACGATCAATAAACAACTTACTGATTATCTAGAAAAACACCAATTGCTGGACCCTGCCCAATCAGGCTTTCGTGCAGGTCACAGCACGGAAGCGGCCTTAATCGAAGTCACTAACAGCATTAGTTTGTCCTTAGATAAAGGGATTCCCACCATGCTAATGCTTGTTGATCTCTCCGTGGCCTTCGACACCATATCATATAACATCCTGCTCTGCAGACTACAGCATATTGGTGTCGGAGGTCTAGCATTGGCTTGGCTCCAGAGCTTCCTGACAGAGAGATCACAGTATGTTAAGCTTGACGCATTTGTGTCATCAATCACCCCACTTGACAAGGGAGTACCTCAAGGATCCATCCTAAGCCCCACTCTGTTCAACATATATGTGGTCCAGTTGTCCGCTATCATAAGAGCGAATGACTTTGACACCATTTCTTATGCGGACAACACGCAGGTGATCATTCCTTTCGATTCAGACCCTGCTGTCACCAGAGCCAAGTCAGGACCTGCATGTTGAACATAGCGGAATGGATGGGGGACAATTTCGTCCAATTGAATGCCAATAAAACGGAGATTGTCCTGTTCGGGAAGGCAGAGGAACTTTTGACACCGGACTGGTGGCCCACAGAGCTGGAGGAACCCCCTTCCCCTACAAAACAGGTGAGGAATCTGGGAGTTTTGCTGGATAGCAACCTGACATCCGAAGACCACATAAAATCACTTTCTGCCACCTGTTTCGAAATTCTGAAGATGCTGAGAAAGGTATTTCCTTAGATCCCCCTGGGGGCAAGAAAGACCCAGATTCAGGTGCTGATTGTAAGCAGGCTGGACTACGGTAATGCCCTATTTGGCGGAGCCAAGGAAGAACTGTTCACTAGGCTCCAAATGCTGCAAAATACGGCAGCAAGCATAGTCTTGAACAAACCCAGACGCTCCCCCTCGCGACCCTTGCTTCAAGCCCTACATTGGCTGCCCGTAAAAAAAAGAGCAGTCTTCAAACTCCTCACACTGGTGTTTAACCCCTTCCATGCTCATGACGAGCTCAGCTCGTCATGCAGTACACTGCTCGTGTGCTCATGATGAGCTGAGCTCGTCATGAACAAAGGGAATCAATGAGTTCCAGCGCTGAGGGAGAATTGCTGTAGCATTGATGTGGTTAAGGCAACTCAAGACCTGGGGCCAGCTTACTTAAGGAAGAAGACGAGGCCTTATGTTCCCGGTCGTCTCCTCAGGTCAAGTAATCAAACGTGTTAGTGCCTTGCAAAATTAATAAATCCAGAATGGGAGGGCGTGCATTTTCCTATCAGGCCCCCTTCCACTGGAACAGGCTGCCGGAAGAGATATATTGTTGTACCTCTCTGGGACACTTAAAAAAAAGCCTAAAAACCTGGATGTTTTAGGGGTTTGCATTGCTCCTGGTCTCTGTTTGTTGTCATGCCTAGGCGCCGTGAGATCCCCCTGGGGATGATACGATGCGCCATACAAATGTTAAATAAATAAATAAATACATCATTTATTTTCCTCTGGCCACACACTTTTGAAAAGTGTCAACTAAGGAAGAGTGGAGACAACAAAAGATGTGGCAGCACCCATGAGATTCTCAGCATGGTGTAAGTATAATCACAGAGATGGATTGGCCTGGGCATGAGGATGGATCCAAGGATGCAATGTACTAAGCATAGGTATCTGGCTGTCCAGACCATTCATCCATCTTGAAGCAACGTGACATGGTGGCATTGTGACGACGGACACAGGAGTGCAGGAGCAAGGCGGCACACTGTCTGCCATCCACCTTTCCTCTAGTTTTGCGCACATGAGTTCATGACGTTATAAGATTCCATGTTAGATGTAGAAGATGCCTGAGGGTAGGATCAGGGGTAGGTGCTAGCTGTGCTGCTATTAAGTTGGTGCAGGAGCTGTGCTTAGTCACTGACTAACTGGGCAATGGCAAAGTGAGGAGAGATCATGTGGTCCCATCCTTATGCCCCAGTAAAACTGAAGCTGTATTGTGTTCTGTGCACAACAATTGACCCTCGAAGAGCACAACAGGCTTCCGCCCTCAAGCCTTTCAAAACCTGCACTTAACGGACAAGTGGCAGAGAGGTCTCAGAAAGAAGGGTACTAATGGACCAGCCCTTGAGGGGCAGCACCAGTGGGCTATAAGGACCAGAAATCAGTGCATGAAGAGAAGAGTGCCATAGGAATGAAGGCTCCCCAGAATAGGCAAACCTTTGGCTGCTGCACAAGCACCACACCAAGAGATCAGGAGAATGCCAGCATTCACAGGACCTTCTCTGCAAAGCCAAAAACATCTGCTGGGAGGAGGGTAAACTAGATATCCTAAGCTTTTCAATTTTGGATCTGAGCAGCATGTAAAGTCTTGGTATCATTTGGTGCTTTCTAGTGGTTAAAGTTTTGTTTATCTATCATGCATGACTGTAAAACACAAAAATGGAAAGGAAATTACAGTATTGGATGAGCCATTCCAGCCTGATATGAGACAACATGAAATCCCTCAATTGAGTACTTAGAATGGGTGATCATAAGAGCCTAGTTATTCTGTCAACTCCTCTTTGAGGACACCCACTCCAGAGTAATGTGGCCAGTGTGATCTATGTCACCTGCATACCTCTTCTAAGTCTTTCCACTAAGCTGTCCTTTCATTTGTTATGTTTGATTATTGAAGCCAAATGTCTCCTATCTAGAGAGCCAAGATGTTGCCTGTCTGAAAACATTAATCTGGTAAATGTCATGTGATCACCTTTTCACCTCTGACCTTAGTTAGTTGTCACATGGTCAGGATAGGCCCAGTAAGGAACACCACCATTGACATGCTCATGTTTCTTGAGTTGCCTTCTCCTTACATATTATGACTTTTGACATACATTTGCATGGTGAAAATGCAGAATAAAATTCTCTGAATCGGTATTGCATACATTTCCACTTCATAGGCACACTATCACGATACCTTGAACATTCAGTACAAGGGATAAAGAACATTGCTCAGATGTCGTTATTGGTATTGACCCGTAGGCGATGACGCTATCCAACTAGAATAAACAATTGCGGCCTGAGAAGGGTTGCAACATGGCCACATAGGTGCTGTTTATTATATAAACAGAACCACTTCCCAGTTTAGGCAGAGGAATACTCAGTTGACACTACAAGGTCACTGCATGCTGGAATTCCAGCTCAGCTGATTCCTGTTTACAAACACAAAGGATGTCCAGCTCTACACCAAGACAGACAGCCTGATGACACTTACCCACAGATAATGGGGAGTTAGTCCACACAGCAGGGATTTGGCAGATCACCCACACTAGGCAAGACTAAGTTAGGGAAGCGCTAGGTAGAAGTGCACAATACACATCACTTACATGCCTGCATATATTCACTATCTTAGCACAATGGTGGAATTGTTTATCCTTTTCACTGTTCTTATAATGCTAATTACGCGAATCTGTTTCATTCTACTAATTATTGCAGCACAAGTATTTTACACAAGAATCACCTTGCTTCATTAAATATTGAAACTCCTTGCTGAGTATTCCTTGTGTATTTCTTTGAGTCTGCATGAGAGTCCAAATGAAAAGGTTCTAGATCTGCTACCACAATTTCCTTGGGGGATCAGGGTTGTCATATTCTAAAGTTGCACACACTTGTCAACCTGTAAGGTTAGGGGTGCATATGGTGCACTGTGGGCTAGCAAGACTACCAGCCAACATATCCTGAGGGTGTCATGGAATCAGTCTGGCCCAATCCTGACATTAATGTTGTCCAACAAGCACACAGTTTTACCAATGAAGAACAAGCCATACAACATAGAGCCACCAACGTTATGGCTTGGGCTCTTTTTTAATGGATCGCCTGAGTCACTTTCCTTATTATACACAAAGACCCCTACTGACATACTAACATGAGACGTACGTGTTGTTAAGGAAGAATCATTCTCAGCTGAATAGGTGAAACCTATGTATTAGATGTAGGTTGTTCATTTTGAACCTTTCAAAGGATTACCCCATAGTAGTACCCTCTCTCATATGGCATGTACCATACCTGAAAATTGCAGAAATGGTGTTACTCAAAAACTGTTACAACGTGATCTCACACTTGTGGATGAGGACGTTACCTTTTTGGTTGAGGCTCACAAAGCCTTTACGACAAAGGTATTCTATTGATAGGCTACATTCCCAGAACCAGACGACTGAACAAACCTGTTTCACAATTACATTGTGGCTGATGTTCCAAATCACTATACAGCTTATGAAACACTAGAGAGACGGGCGCCCTCGCGGGAATCATTATAACTGTGTAACCTACCTTGCATTCAAGCATGAAGCACTCAATGCCTGTTAAAGATTAATTTTTGAATTGGGAATACGTTTAATAAAACGTGAAATCTTGAACTACACTACGGTGTTTGGACTAACTTTGCTTATGGAATAAGACCTTCTGGTCACCCCACGTTGTGCTTTGAGACGCTCCCCCCTAGCCAGGGGGCGGCATTGCATTAGAAACACTAGAGATACCATTAACATACCAAGAACACAGAAACTGGTTTGAAGACACTCTTCCACACACTACAGAAGTCCAACTAGGTAATAATGAGGGGGCAACATAGCCACACCATAACCAAATGCAGCTAATCTAACAGCAGCACAGGTATGAAGACTATATATGGGTATAATTAAAATATATAGATGCCTGACCTAGTTCTTCATGCGATCTTTGAGAGTCAGTCCTGTGAGGCCTGTTCAAGATGCACAACCACAATTGCCTATACCAAGCATTAGTCCACAGACTATAAATATTGTTATGGGTAAAATTCCTACCAGATGGGCAGGAATACAGTTCTGGATTGCACAAAAAACAACCCAGTTTGAAGCAGTGTTTCCCCATGTGGGACGCCAGGAAAAACACAGAATTCTTACAATATGCTTGACAATGGGATGGTCCTCCCAGTAGAAGACTGCACCCCATGGGGGCCAGTCTTTGCTGCAGTATATATCAGGATTCACGGTGCCCTCCTCATTAACTGATTTGCGAGAGGTGCTTAAACAGATTCTGAATGACTATGAGGCAGCCCCTGCCCTGGATTTGGGGATGAAATTGATGGGCATTTTTGCCACAGTATCTGCTATTATGTTGTGCCACAAATTATCCAAGAAACTTGTGCAACAGTGTGTAAAGATATTGTGAGAACCAGAACTAGCAAACCACAAATAAAGGGTAATTCTGAAATGGATAGCTCTAAGCAAGCACCTGAATATTCAACTAAGAAGAAGTGGGATAATGAGAAAAAAAGAAAAGACTAAGTCGTGAGTTGGATCTCCTCAACAGGAGGCCATTTAAAAGCATTATAATTTGCATAACCGTGATTATATTAGAATGCCTGACAGGTATCAGAATACTGACATGCATTCATCTCATTCCTTTCAGGAGTCATGCAAAAAACAATCGGAGTGAGGGGGACATTCAGGAGTACTTGAAACCAAAGAAGAATTCACAATGTCCACCTGACTACATAATAAAAAAGGAAGATAAACCTAGACAGTCGAAACCTGAAATCAAGGAGAAGGTAGCTGGACTAAAAGTCAAGCATGTCACGGATATTTAGGACACTGCTTCTGAATGGGGAATGGGCTTTTACCATGTTAGACAGCGTGGCAGAAGTCACCATTGTTCGCTGGAACCTGATGGATTGTCTGGTTGCAGTAGCGTATAGTGACTATATCAAGGTGGAAAGACCTGATACGAGGGTGAGCGTCCTGCATCGTTTATATGAGGCACAACTCCAATTGGAGGGGGACGTAACAAGATACATTAATGTTCTCTTTTGGGAGAATTTGGCATTTAGCTGCATTATTCTCTTGGCTGAAAATGATTGGGTGCCTGAATTTATGATGGATTGCCCAGAGGGAGAAACTGTAATTTTACCTGCCTTTTCCGACGTCATTCTAAAATCAGTTAAACATTCATATGCCAAGGAGGAGGCATTATCGCTAGCTCCTGTATGATACCTTAACCATGTGGTGTGGAATGATGGTTCCCCTTATCATGTAATACCAGTGAGGTCGACCCCACAATGTCAAAGACAATACTCCATCAAAATTGAGGCTAAGAAACAAGTTAGAGAGATTCTCACACATCTTGAATATTAAGGTATAAAATAAGGTTACACCTCTCCTATGAATAATACTTTGTTTCCAGTAATGAAACCAGACCATTCATAACATCTAGTATTAAATCACAGACACCTGAACACAGCTACACGTACATCCACTGTATAAAATGTGTATATCACGACACTAATGAACAATATGATGCGGAACAAATACAAAACAGCACTTGACATCTCAAATAGATTTAACTGCCAAAATATAGCACCTGACCGCAGGTATTTGACTGCATTTAGCACAATGCATTCTCAAAAGCAGTTCTGTCATTTTCCCCAGGGGTATAAGAACAGCCCAGGGTTGCTTTCAGCCTGGGTCACAAAACATCTGCCAGAATTTGACAACCAGACATTGTCCTAAGTCAATGACATATATTTGATGAATGATGATCTTTCTACACACTTGACAAAAGCATATCGCATAATTCTGGTATTTGCTCTTATGGGCTACAAATTGAATTAAACAAAATAATAAATAGCCCATCTAAATGTCCTATGTTTGTGATTTGAGCTGCCAAGTGATGGCAAAAGCCTGGCAACACACTCCTTAGAGACAAACCTTAAATCCAAATTTGGATTCCTAAATTTTGGGAGAAAACTACATTCCAGTTTATGCAGAATGGGTAAAACCATTATATGTCTTGATATGTCCAGACTTTTCAAGCACACATGTACAACTGAACACACACAAATTGTATGTTCAGTATAAGCTGACATACTAGCTTCAAAACATTTGCACACACATGTGAAAACAACAAACCTGGTGATCCAGGCATTAGGGTACACATATATAAAATTCAATGAAGGTGACACTGTATCAATTGCATATAAGTCACATTTATACAAATGTGCTGAGATGCGTTTTACACTGACAGAAAAAAAATCTAACAGCGAATCAGACTGCTGTGGTAAGGAAGAGATCATTGGCTCTGGGGAAACAAATAATTGGTGTAACTCCAGTGCCAGCCCTAAAGGCTGTCATGAAAGCAAGTGTTCCAAATGCAAAGGTACTACATCTACGTTGGATACAGTGGGTCAATTCTCTTACAACTACAGATGTAAACTACCGATTTGACTATACACTACAAGCACAAGAATACCTGCAGTACGAAAAGGAATATATTCTGCCTCTTGATCCGTATGATTACACCATCTATACTGATGGTTCTGCCCAGCCTGCTGTAGGGACAAAGCACCAATACTCAGCAGCGTTCACCACTGTAAAGGGTCATATGAGGGATGGAGAATTCCACCCTGATAAAATGTACACGCAGTCACTTGGTGACTAAACAGCGAAGCTGGCTGAACTGAGAGCTCTAATTCTGGCACTTGAGAATACGGATCCCAGATTCCCCACACTCATAGTGTTTGATTTGTATTGCTGTGTCCAGTGACAGAACGCTTTGGGGACAAGTAGCTAAGCCACGCACTCATGTGATTCATACCTTGCGCCATCAACGTGTAGGAACACATGTTGCAGATAATTCCATAACTGACAAAACCGCAAAAGCAACAGTGCAAACTGCTGCTGTTGCTGCGATTACTTATTCCAGTACGAGGGTAGATAGAGATTTCGTGGGGGATTTTAACACTGTGCGCAATGACACCCACCTGCTGAAAGGCTTTTCTGCAAAGCACTCCTACCAGTTCGATGCGCAAAACATGCCCTTCATTCATATTCCCAGGGGTGGGGATAGAGTAATACCGAACTCAGACCGCAGATTAGGTTGAATTATAGCAGCACATGAGGGTCTAGCATCTGCACTCGCAGGGGTGGTAGCTACAAATTCACTATTTCATCAACACTATTGGGAGCCAGGACTATTTAAACAGACTGGGGACTTTGTCCTTAAACGCAACATCTCACAGCAGATGAAGGGCTCCAACGTAGCACGTCCACCACAAACACCTCTATTAATATTAAACGAGACCCTCCCTTGTATTTATATGGACTACTACGGTCCCTTACAATCAGATGGTACTTACAAATACATCTTGGTTGCAGTGGATTCCAGTTCTCGATTCCTATGGGTTTGGCCACAGAGATTGGCTGACACCCGAACTGCAAGTCATTATCGGGACATATACAGTTGGCACATTCCATTTTGACCAGCTTCTAAGGCTTATAAAGACACTATGGGAAAGTTGGGTATGATTGTGCAGTATTCTTCACCCGTTCATCCTGAGGGAAATTTGGTGGTGGCAACAGTAAGAGTGTTAGACTCAGGGTGCAGTTGGGTCTATCAACTATATGTGGTCCAGAGAGCCTTCAAACCTCTGTCTAGAAAATCCCTGGGTGGTCGGACTCCCTATGAAATCCTGTTTTGTATTAAAGTGTGGGTGTCTGATGTCGACAGTGCCAGCACAGTAGCAGCAGAAAGGCTGTTTGACACCAATTAATGTTTGGCTGTTTTACAGAAACTGAATGGCTTCCGGGACACAGAAAGCAATGTCCAAGTAAAATGCACTGCCACTGAAGACGTGAAGGATGCACCAGCAATTTCTGGGTGGACCCCAAAGGCTGGTGAGCTGGTCCGGGAATAAATAGTGTACATGAATTTGGGCCATCTTATAGAGCGTCTGCACTTGGCAGTTGAAAGTACCAGAACAACGCTGTCTCTCTGAGAGGGATCTCTCCTCCGGCCGTCGCCTGCCTTCCAGACCTGAGACGCCATTGCCTCGCATCCCGCTGTGCAGGAATGAGAATCAACGACAATGCAAAAGAGAGAACTACGCAACGCTGCTGCCCTGCACCACTGAGCTTGCTTTCCTTTTTTTCTGAGTTGCTCGCCCTCCTGACTCTGTAGCTGCCTTCGTCTTCCAAGACTGCTGCCTGGGTGCCCGCACTGACTTCCTCTTACTTGATGACCAGGGAGAGATCGGCAACCTTCAGCCTTTCCTCCATCCAGAACCAACTGCTGCCTTCCCCATTCAGCTCTGCTTTTGAGGTAGGTTTTAAATGCTGGCTTTAAATGCTGGCTTTTTTGTCTACCCGCAATCCCGCCATCTTGTTTACGTAGCTCTTGGGGTCCGTGTCCCTGTTCCTCCATCTTGCAGTTTCAAATGTCCTGCTGTTTGATCCTTGCTGCTGGAGTGACCATTGCCCTTTGTTGACCCCCTCTGAGTCAACTACATCCCTCTCTTCTTGTTTGGCCACTGTGAGGTACCCTTTTGCTCCCTCCTTCACACCCCTTCCATTTCAAATTTTCTACCCGACCCAGTAAAGAAGTCCGGCACTGGTTGTTGTTGATCCCTGGACCCTCTCCCGTTTTGTTGGACTTGCTTACTCTGACTTTTGGTATCCACTAAAATACTCTTCTCCATAACCGGTCTACTTGACTTGATATGTATTCCTAACCCTTTACTTCGCCCCCTCTACCATCTATGCTTCTTAGGACTTCTTTTCTATGTTATCTTATGCTCTAGCTTACGGATGTATTTATGTAACATTGTTTTTCTCTCTGCTATGTTATGCTCTAGAAACTAATGTAACTATGTTACACATATCCTCATGTAAAGCGCTCTGATACCTTCGGGTCTAGCCAGCCCTATATAAAACTCTTCAAATAAAAAAAAATAAAAAATTAAGCTTCTACTCCCTGGTTGGGGACAGCTAGCAATGAAGTATCTCTTCTACTCACTACATCAACAACTACTATACAAACAACTTGTACAGAAACACAGATTTCCATTAGGAAACCCAACACAGATGGTGTCTACATCAGTGTACCACAATTAGAGTTGACTCCAAATTCTACAGAGCCTACAGAGCTGCCAAAAATAGATCAAACAGCCTCTGGCTACTTTGTCGACTTTGATTACTTCTCTTCAGATTCATCTAAGCCACCTCTCCTAGGCAGTTTGTGTGTTTTCTACTTTTGGCTAAAACGATGTACTTTTCCTCGTTCTTTATATTGGATTTGTGACAGTCTTTTTTCTGCTTTTGAATGGACACTTTCTCCCGGAACGCTCTGCTGTACACTTGGTGAACTTGGTTCGCAATGTGCAGACCTTTCCTTGGTGACGAATTCTGTTGTTCCAGTTCCTTATGGAATTGTTTGGGAGAGGATATTGTATGAAGATTAGCAGGTTCAGATGAACAAAGCATTATTTAGAGCATCTTCACAAAAAGGGGCAATAGAAGGAAAAACTAAAGCCAGATCACCCTCCACTCATCAATCATTTAAACAACAAAGACCTGGCTTTTAAAGGGATGGCATTGAATTTTTACAAAGGACTGGTGTTGTGGGGATATCCAACTCCACCTCACAGCAAATAAATATCTTCAGTCCAAGCCAATCCTAGGCACCCCCGCATTCTAAATTATTAAAATAGAGTTAGTCAACCCACTCCACAAGCATGTGCCCTTAAACGTGAAGAGTAGACACAAGACACTTCAAAAAGTGACACATCAAAAAATTAGTGAAAGACTGAGAAAGCACCTCACATGAGCTACACCAGCAGAGCTACTGGCAGGTTCCCACCAGCATGCCCACGTATATTATCATCAGTTGCATTCTCACTAAAAAGACATAATTTGTATCCAGCAAATAGACAAATAGACAAGAAAAGTGAAAGACCTGAAATCAATATAGGTTTATGGTCGCTTCACTGGACAACTGACTTTAAATGCGGAGTGGCTGATAAACAAACACAATCACAACAAACGTTCATGGTAAAATGACCAACCAGGTACACCTCTTTCCTCTTTTTCCTGCTCCCATCTCTGCTCCTCCCCGCATCTGCTTCTTTCCCCCTGCTTCTTCCCATTTTTTGCCTCGCTCCTCTGTTTCTTTCCCTCCAATGCCTTTTCCTCTTTCCTCTTTTCTCTGTCTTTCCTCCTCTAAACCTCCTGTCCCTCTACCATCTTCTCCCTCTTCTGCCTCTTGCCTCCTCTTCCCCTTCACCTCTGTCTCGTTCCTTTCCTTTCCTCCCTCTTCTTTTTCCTTCATCTTCTACTTTTCCTCTCCCACCTTCACCCTAATTTTCCTCCCCCCAGCCTCTCCCCTCCTACATCCACATTGCCTCTTATCTTCTTACTCTTCCATTCCTGGTCCTTCCCCACTCACCCTACGCCCTCCTCAATCCCCTGCTTCTGCCAACCACTGTATCCTCTGACTTTTTACCTGCTCTCCCTCTTCCACCTTCCCCCCATTTTTCTCTAGTTCTCTGCACCTCATCCCCGTCCCTTCTCCCCTCCTGTCCATCTTCTCTCCTTCTCCTCTACCTCTACCACCTCTTCCTTCCTCTTCTTCTTCTCCTCTGTCTTCTCCCACCTCCCTCTTCCCCTCTTCATCCTTTCTCATCTTCTTCCTTTTCCTCTTCCCTCCCCTTCCTATTCTCCTCTGCCTCGTCCCTTTTCTCCATCTTCCTCTTCCCCTCAACCTCTTCTTCTCCTCTGAATATTCCTCCCTTTTCATCTCCTCTTTTCCTCTGCCTCTCCCTCTCCTCTTCCTCTTCTCTTCCCTTCCTCTGCAGTCCCTCTCCCTCCTCTCCCTCATCTCCTCCACCGTCTCTTCCATCCTCTCCCTCGCCTTCCTCTTCTCCTCTTCTCCCTCTATGCCTCGTCCCTTCTCTTCCTTCCCCTCTGCCTCACCCCTGCCCGCACACTCAACCCAAGTCTGTTTACTATGCTAGGTGCAGACATGTTGAATTCTCAGTAGGCTGTTACTTGCAGCCTCTTGCTTGCATGTCTTGGTATATTACACCGTGTGATTGATGGGACATTTGTGCATGGACAGTTTTGTAGGATTGTTTACTCTTCTTTCAGGACAAATAACTGGTAGAATCGAATTCCTGCATATTTCCTTCAAATGCAAAGAAGAAACCCTGAGCAATGAACAAAGTGGAAATGAAACAGAGAGGGCAGCGGGTGGTGGGGGAATAGGGGGGCGGTGTTGGTGGTGGAAGCTGGTGCAGGTGAAACAAGGAAACTACTGAAATCAGACAGGGTTGCTCGAGTGGAACTGCACTATCGAATGCATGCTGGGAAGTACTGAAGTACTGCCAGGTGGATGCTCTGAGCTGCGAGCTGCTGCAACCTAAATTGCACCGACATTAGTGGGTGAGCATTCAACAACATTAGGACGTGTGTAATTTCAGTGTATTTCCTATTCTATGGGGGAGTGAGATACCAATGAAGTTGCATGTATTCAATATGTGTAGGTGGAGTGCATGGGTGCCTCATTTGCGGATGTATGTTGTTAGCACGCAACTTTTACAACGCAAGTCGTTACCTGCGTTGGGGGGCGCTGGATAGTGAATAGTTTAATTTACTATTCCAACTCCAGTCCCCGTGGATAGTAGGGAAGGTGTTGGATAGTAAATTAAACTATTCCCTATCCTAGAGCGCCCCCCACCGCAAGTCGTTGTAACGACTTGCGTTGTAAAAGTTGCGTGGTAAAGGTAGTTTGTTGTAAAAGTTGCGTTGTAAACACTGTTCACCCTCATTTGCATGTGTGAGAAGGTGGTAAAGGTGTCTGGTGTGGGGGTGGGATGCCATGGTGTTTTTAATGAGCGATCCTGAGTCTCTGAGTGGCATGAGTTGCAAAATTAAAGTGTTCTGGTAATATAAAGACCTAGATGACCCGAACAGGTGTTATCCTTGTCATTGTCACCATTTACTGAAGAGGCCTGGGTAAGGATGCTGAATCAGACTACATAAATAAGCTGTTCAGAGTTATCTAGCAACAGAGCTATTTGACCATGCAATGCAGTGATTACATCTTCTGCCGCTTTGTAGCCCTTGCTTTGGTAGGAATCTTGTGCAAGTAAGCTTTTGGTTGGGTCACACGTCCCAGGAAGAGCTGCTTGGTGTCTGGAGTGCACTACCACTTCAGCTGGAACTTCATTGACTCTTTTCATCCTCCTTGTTCTGGCAGGCTCTGGTGTGAGTAGTCTGACTGGTGGATCACTGAGCCCAGGAGATCCCACTTTGCACCTGGGGTAAGTTGCAGTTCATTGTGGGTCTTTCTTGGCTCTCTTCAACTTTCCTGTTTTGGCAGGAAGGTATGCTGTGGTACGGGTTAACACGTGTGGCATTTTAACATAGAACATAGAGATGTTTTAGTGGTTTATGTGGGAGTGTAACATCTCTTGTTAGGTTTTGATTGTCTCTTTTAAAACTTCATGCCACTATAGAAGTGGAACAAGCATACCAAAAATATAACTATTGTGTTCAGATTGTGTTCCATGGGCATTATTCAAACTTTTTTATTTGCGCTGACATAGGGCTCAGCTTACTCAACATATCAATTAGGATCAGGTGCCGGGGACAGCTCTTAGGGTAAACACAAGCGAGGGCCTAGATAGCAACCCAGATATTAAAAGTTACCATAAGGGCTAGTTTTATGGAAGCATCTACAGGGCAAGTGGAAAACATAACCATAGCTCCTGTCCTCTAACTGGTCATAACTTGTTGCAGCTTAAACCTCACATCCTGACTCCTGGTTTTCCCTTTACTAGCATAATCCTCTTCACCTTAGCACCAATTCCAGCATTCTGTAATCACATTGCAGACAGTCTCAGCACAGGCAGGTACCAGAGCAATCTGGTGCTACAGGTACACATTTATAAATGCTTGCACACAAAACAGTACAGAAAAACCCTAATTAACTATATTATCAAGAAGCAAACAGTGAAGTGCTGTTTTAAGACATACTTAAACAAGAGTACAATAAGAACACACTGGTGGCTACAAACAAACAGCATTTTGTAGCATGTGAAGTAGCACTACAGGTACTAATGATGTATATGTTCTATTCCGTAATCTACATGTGAAGAACTTCACCTCTGCCTCTCCTTTCTTTACCGTGTGGGGATCTACGCCATGGTGGCAGGAATCTCAGCAGTTGAAAGCCTATTTTCTTCTAAATGGGTGAGGGATATAGGGGAGTGGTTGGAAAATGGGGAATACTTATTATAAAATACAAGGGGTTTAAGGAAAGGAGAGCAGTTGGGGCAGGACAGGCTACTACAAAAATCTACCCACAAGGCCACAGAGCAAGCCCATTGTTATTTACAAACTACACTTCTAAAGCTACTGCAGCCCTAAGGGTGACAAAACAGTAGTAAATGTACTTCAGGCCAGCCTTGGAGTAAGGTAATGTAGCATACTCCCAAAGAAAACAATGGAGGCAGGTACTTAAAATAATCCACAATAGGGGAAATATTATTAGCAAAATACAATTATTTTAACTTTTAAAATGGATACATATATATTTTGTTTAATGTTAAAAATATATATGATTATTATTTTATTATTTTAAAGTGTAATGACCGGGGGGGCGTGAGACGCACGCTGTAGGAACTCCGGTGGCCCGCTGCTTTTTAAAGCTTTTATAGCGGAGTTTGGGGTGCCGGTGGTGCCTATCTGCGGGGAGCTTGTGTGGCGGACAGCGAGGAGCGCCTTTGGGGAAGCGGATGACAGCTGAGGTGCGGGCGTAGCGGGACACCCGCTGTCTCGCCCTGGACCCACAGCCCGGATCAGAGTGGCCACCATCTTGCAGATCCTGAGGACGGCTCTCCCCCAGGGCTGGGGGCGAGGACCCGAGACCCCCACAGATCTGGCGGATTCCACATACATCAAGCGAAAGCCTGGCCACATAACTGCAGTGCCCGGGACATCAGCGGCGATGGGGGCCCGGGGGTGACTACCTCCCGCCGCGCCTTGGAGCCGCCATTTTGTGACAGTTTGGGAGCCAGCCGGAGCCTTCATATACCCGGATTAGAAGACGGAGCGGTCCCCCGGCCTTCGCACCCACCAGCGGTGAGTGGAGCTGTTGTGCGATGGGCGGAGGGGGGAGCTGCCCTGTGCTTCTGCTGGCAACATCGCACCCGGGTTTTGGCACGAACCCTTGGCGGGACCCGCTACCCCCTGTGAGGTGACTCTTGCGGTGTACTCCTCTCCTTCCTACTGGCCTGATCACCTCCCTGAGCTGCCCTGGTCCATCACCACCGCGGGGACGCGCTACTCTGCGCTGGCCTGACATAGGCTGAAACGGGCCTTTACACGGGCGCACTGCAGACCCTTCCTGGATTTAATGGCTGGGGCTGCAGGTCCAGCTGCCGGGCGTTGCTGCGGGGGCCCGTGGACTTCGGCCTTCTGGTGATGGTTTGGGGGTGCCTGCCTGGCCTGGACCCTGAAACGAACATAACCCCACTTGGAATCATTACGAATGGGGGGACTGGGCCCCGCACCTCCGTACAGTGACTTTCTTTGCTGCTGCGACCTACGCAGTTGTCCTGGGCCTGTGCTGGCCCCCTAGGGCTGTGTCGGATGCATGGACTGGATCTGCCCTGTGCTTTGCAGTCCCATCATCACGACTTGCCCGGGGACGCCACATCGCGGATTGCTCCTCACCTTGCTGCCTAGACTGCAACAACTATACTGCTCGAGGTGGGAGTGCTTGACTTAAATTTACTACAGGTGGACCTCTTATCACTCTCTCCTTAGTGAACCCTGAATTACACTTGCCCGCTTAGCCTGTTGCTGAGGGGTGGTGACCCTTGCCTACGGCTGCAGCGCACTGGGGTGGTGAGGGGGGTGACTAGGTGCTGGAGAGGTGAGCTACCGCAAACATTGCTCTGGACTGCATCCGACTGTTTGGCCCTGATCGGGGGCGGTCAGCGTGAGCCCCGGAAGAACTGGCCCCGCATCGAATGGGTTGGCTGGACGGCAGCGTTGTGGTGGGCCCGCGTGGTGGGTGGGTGCTCCTGAGGGTTGTCTTGTGAACACCTGTTGGGCCTTGGAGACTGATACCTGTCTGGCTGCTGCATCTCCACAATGACACGCACCAATTGTGGCAAAGATGCCTCTGCGCCAACCTCTAAGGACACCTCTGTTACAGCAATGTGGGGTAAGGTGGGTGCGTCTGCCCACGCTGAGATGACCCCACAACCTGAGGGGGGCTCGCCGCCAGTAACACAGGCATTCATGGCATCCTTCATGACAGAGCTGAAAACCGAAATTGGCTCCCTACGTTCCGAGGTCCATTTCTGTGTCAGAGAACTCCGGAAGGAAGTCACGGACTTGAGTGAGTGAGTGGGCGGGCTGGAGAGGATGGTTGACACCCACAGAGAGGCCCAGGAACAACTCTGGAAGCGCCTGGCCGCCCTAGAAGACCAACACATAGGCTTACAACTGAAGCAGGAGGACCTGGAAAATCGAAGTCGTCGGAACAACCTCCGCATCCGGGGAGTTCGTCTTGGGGCGGAAGGGAAGGACATAATGACTTATGTGGCACAGCTCGTCCATGAGGTCTGGGGGGGATGATGATGCCTCCCCACCAGCTTGGGATCGGACACATCGAGTCGCCAGGCCCATGGGCAGGACGTGTCTCCTCCCAGACATTTTAACCAGGGTCCACTTCTTTACAGAGAAGGAAGCCATTCTTCGAGCGATGAGAATCAAACAGGATCTCACATATGATGGGCGCAGGATACAGATTTTCAAAGATTTGGCACCCAATACCCTTGCAACGACACCACTATTTCATGCCTGTTACGTACAAGTTGCGAAGCTTCGACATCCCCTTCCAATGGGGCCACCCATTCGCCATTATTTTCCAATGGGAATCAAAGCATAAGAAGATACGGTCCTACCAAGAGGCGGCCCAGTTGCTCCAACTGTCCGACTCCCGACCTACCAGCCCCCCTCGTCCCCCCCTACTGCACGGGTGCCTATCAAGCCGTCTTGGTCTACTGTGCGTCGGTGTAGACGCTCACCTCCTCTGGATGAGCAAGCATCTTCACAGGCTAAAAACGATATCATTGAGCACATCAGGTCCTTGGAGGGGGACAAATCTGACACGGCCGGGATCCCCCGGTCCCTTGCTGAACAGCCTCTGTGCCCACAACGAACTCTGGGTCTTCTTCTCAGGTTGACTTACTGTGTCTTGCTGCGTTCTAGCCACAGCCCCAACTCCCCTTTCGCAGTGTGGCTGGTGCCGGACCGTCCCACTTGAATGGACTTGAGTTCAGCGAATGACCTACCCCCTACTGCTCCTGAGAGACTGACGTTTCTGGGTTCCTCTAAACCCTAGGGCACAGGGTGACCCACAACAGGAGCAGAATGATGTGGCCCGGTTGGCCGATATTGATTATTCTTATTTTTCTCTTCTTTCCTACTATCTCTCTGACTCTTTCTCTTTCCCCTCTGCTGTTTCTTGACAATGGTGGGTGGGGAATTACAAGGCTACAGTGGGCATCGGTGCGTAGAGAAGATCCTCTTCTGCAACCTTTTACCCTTGTTTTGGCGCGTCCCCTAGGGTGGCACGATGGCCTATTCCATGCTCGGATGTACCAATGACTCTTCCAGACCCGTTGAAGGTACTTTCCCTCAACGTTAAGGGGCTAAACTCACCCAATAAGCGGCAGCAAGTGTGGTGCTATATATTACGGTACAGTCCAGACATATTTTTCTTCAAGAAACCCATCTGCTAAAGGCAGACACTCATCGCATGGCACACCCTAAATATCCCTTCCAATTCTGGGCCGCAGCAGACACCAAAACAGCGGGAGTGGCTATCCTATGCAGAAGGGTAATCAGGCAGGGGGCCCCAAAACCTTTCTGTAGCCCGGATGGACGTTTTGTTAGGGCGGGGTGGAGGTTGGCAAACGCTTACTCACATTGTGTAATGTTTATGCACCGAACCAGATGCAGGACTCCTACCTCCGGATGCTATTACGGGAACAAGTGCCACAGGGCGACTCCTCTTTGATTCTGGGGGGGGGATTTTAATTTAGTGTGGGATCCTGCGCTGGACCGTAGTGAAGCTTCCTCGAACGGGTCGGGTGCCATGTCCTCTGTGCTCCGGAAACAGATAACAGACCTTGGCCTAATAGATTCTTGGCGCTATCACTTTCCGGAGGCGCAAGCCTACTCGTATTATTCTCACGTCCACCGCTCGTACTCGCATATCGATTATTTATTTACATCGCACACCCTCATACTGGATTCCTTGGCGGCAGTCCTGTCTGACATTTCGATATCTGACCATGCTCACGTTGAACTTCTCCTGCAGGATCCGCCCGCTTCCCCTACTCGTCCACTGCGGTGCACCTGCCGCCACATATTTTGCGGGACTCGGCCAATGTGGAGTCTTTAGGCACTGCCATTGACTCTTACTTTGCAAGCAATGATCTCCCTGAGACCCCATTCCCCGTGGTGTGGAACGCCTTCAAGGCGACAATCCGGGGCCACATCACTTCCATTGCGATTGCACGAGCACGGAAAGCCCGTAGACTAGAGGATAGTCTTGCCACGGATATTAAGAAGTTGGAGAAGCAGGGTTGGGAGCACCCTTCCCTCGCGTCTCGGTGGAAACTTGCAAAACTACGGGGTCAGCTTTGCTATTTGCGAACTAATAAAGCTGAACGGTCCCTACTCGCCTTGAAACAACGATAATTTGAGGGGGGAGACAAAGTGGGTAGGTTGTTGGCGAAGCACCTACGGGCTGAGGCGGCAAAGGCTCATACTGCGAACATCCAATTACCTGATGGAGGGCGAGTTACTGCGCAACATGCTAAATGTGAGGCCTTCCGGGCCCATTATGCCACCCTTTATGGGGCGGAAACACCCTCTCAGGCCCATATTGACGAGGTATTGAACCAATGCCCGCGGACCCCAATACACCCGCACTACGCTAAACAACTGGAAGGTCCCCTCCTGGCAGAGAAACTGGCAGCGGCGCTTGAGGACATCCCCCTTGGAAAGACACCAGGCCCAGATGGCTTGCCGGTGGCCTTTTATCGTATGTTCATAGTACAACTTCAGCCATACTTGCTGCGACTATATAATTCATTTTCAGACACGGAGGGGTCGTCACTCTCCATGGGTATGGCAGAAATTGCTCTTATCCCTAAGCCAGGAAAGGATCACATGCTATGGGCTTCCTACCGTCCCATAGCATTGCTAAACACTGACCTCAAACTCTACACTAAAATGCTAGCTAAACGCCTGTATCCCCACATGCCTAGCCTTGTGGAGCCAGATCAGGTCGGCTTCATCCGCAACAGACAGGGGGCGGACAATGTACGTAGAATTGCGCATTTGGCAGGGAAAGCACACCACTGGAATATACCGGCCTGCCTTCTATCGCTTGACGCGGAGAAGGCGTTCGACAGGGTGGACTGGTGTTTTCTTCGAGCGGTGTTATCCAAGATTGGCCTAGGGCAAAAAATGATTTCTATGATCATGGCCCCTAATCTCTCCCCTCAAGCACGGGTCCGGGTAAACGGGCAGCTCACAGATCCCTTCTTCATACATAGGGGTACACGACAGGGCTGCCCCCTGTCTCCTCTGCTATTTGCCCTGGTAATAGAGCTTTTGGCGGAGATGATAAGGCAGAACTCGGACATACACGGCCTTGCTATGGGGGGACGACAGAACAAGGTACCATTATTCGCAGATGATCTTATCCTAACTCTATCGCGTCTGCATATCTCTCTTCCAGCGCTTCACACTCTACTGCAGACCTTTGAAAGGGCATCTGGCCTTAAAATCAATCATGACAAATCTTGGGCTTTAAACCTCATGATTCCGAAGGAAGAGCTGCCAATCTTGAAAACGCTGGCTCCCTATCAGTGGAATACAGACCATATTAGTTATCTAGGACTCCAATTGACCCCTTCCCTGGACACGTGGTCTCAGGTAAATTGGCGTGCATACAAGTCGTCCATCCAGGAAGACTTGCGGAGGTGGCAATCTCTGACTGTCTCTTGGCTTGGTCGGCTTAACGCTGTCAAGATGACGATCTTCCCTAAACTCTTGTATTTGTTCCAATGTCTTCCTATTCCTATACCACAACAACAAATACAGGATCTCCAAAAGGACATCACTAAGTTTATATGGGGTAGTCATCGACCGCGGTTTTCCCATAAGATTCTCATGTTGCCAAGAGATAGAGGGGGACTGGCATGCCCAGACCTTTTAGGTTACTATTGGGCCTCGCACCCTGTATTGTCTCGGAATGGACAACCACTGAAAGTGAAAAGGTGTGGTTCCGTATGGATAGGATGGTAACGATATGGGATCTCACTTTGCTCCACCGTGCGACGCGTTTCTGCAGTGCCTATTTGGCAGTACCTACCAGAACGGCTCTTGATATCTGGGACAAAATAGCCGTGCGCAAGGGGTTGACGACCTTCCCCTCTCCTCACACTCCCATACCGGGAAATCCGCACTTCCCCCCGGCCCACCACTCACAAGTGTTTGCCAAATGGCTACAGGGAGGATGCAGAGTGATTGGAGACATGTTTGAGGGGGAACCCTAAAAACGTTTGCCCAGTGTAGAGAAGAATTTAATCTCCCATCAGACGCGGGCCTACAGTATGCACAGTTGAGGCACTGGGTATCGTCGCTGGAAATGTTACAGGCTGCTACCCGGCCGTATACCCCATTTGAGCGGCTGGTCCGCTCCTTTGGCGACTCGAAAGCCCTTATATCACGAACATACCAGATCCTGCAGCAACCTCTGTGCTGACTGCGCACCCATATCAACGTCAGTGGCAACTGATATCCGACACGGAAATCACGCCTGAGCAGTGGAACCGCCTATGGCGAGACATTCCTAGGGTCTATCGTAGCATCCCAGAGAGGGAAAATGCATACAAAATTATGACACAATGGTACTATACACCCGTTCGCCTACACAAAATGTTTCTTGCCATGTCCCCCTTGTGCTGGAGGTGTTCAAGTGCATCTGGAGACTTCATTCACATTTGCTGGGCCTGCCCGCTCCTGACCCTGCTCTGGAAGGAAGTCCTTAGTCATATCAAGGAGGTGCTGGGCTTCCCCCTGCCTGAATCTATAGCCACGATCCTCTTGGATCTCAAACCTGATAACTTAAAAGCACTCGCCCTATTTCCTTGCTTAATACAGATGCCAAGATTTACACAAAAACCATGGCAAATCGCCTGGAACCATACCTCTCGCACTGGTCCAACCAGACCAGGTCGGATTCATACGCCATCACCAGGGCGTGGACAACATACACCGGGTAGCGGAAAGGTCCATTGCCGGGACATTCCAGCATGTCTTCTCTCCTTAGATGCTGAAAAAGCCTTTGAAATGGTTGACTGGACCTTCTTGCATGCAGTCCTGCAGAAATTTGGCTTGGGATCGGTTATGACATCTCGGCATCAAAGGCCTAGTTTCCCCACCTATGTGTATACAAATGTGCACCAAACAGGGCTGCCCACTCTTGTTCCTACTTTTTGCCCTAGTTGTCGAACCACTGGTGATCACTATACACCAGGCAGCAGATGTCAAAGGCATTCCCTTTAGCGGCTAGAGCATAAGATTGCTCTATTTGCTGATGACCTACCGCTTACCCTGGCCAACCGTGAGACTTCTCTACCTGCACTAGTAACTCTTCTCCAATCCTTTGAGGGACTCTCAGGTTTCAAAATCAAAATGTCCAATTCCCCCACAGGATATACCTGGCTTACATTGCCATGCCCCCTTTCAATGGTCCCCGAGATCACTTCGCAACCAGGGCCTGAATCTAAATACGTCCTTGTCAACATAGACTCAAGCTAACTGGTCAGTTTTAGAGGACCTGCAGCTATGGAAACTGTTTTGTCTTGACCACCTCAACGCAGTCAATATGCCAGCTTCTGCCGAAAGTGCTGTACTTATTTCAAACCTTACTTACTCCTATCCTCCAGTCTACTATCCTTTGCCTTCAAAACACTGTTAACACCTTTATCTGGCGTGGGAAATGCCCAAGGTTCTCCAATAAACTTCTCATGTTGAACAGAGTTTGATGGGGCCTTACGTGCCTCAATCTCATGGGCTACTACTGGGTATCTCATCTCTGATACATCTCTGATCGGTGTGAGAAGTTGGCCTGATATGTGATGTCCACTATTCTAGTGGGCACCCTGTATCAGTCCAAACAACCCTTATGGTGATGGTTGTAAAGTCAACCGTATAGACCAGCTATCCTAGTGGTAGCATGGACAAAGCAGTCTTAGGCTAAACTCAAGAGGGCATGTAAAGCCAGCTGTTTTACCATATGTAACCCCTTTAATACCAAATGAAAGGACACCACACAGGTTATATATCAAAATATATATGTATTTATTACTAACACAACCCTCTGAACTCTTTATGAGGTCAGAGGCATAAGCACATAACAAGATACTCAATTATCATACAATAGGTTGCACAAAATACAGTAGGGCCCTTGGGGCACGTAAAACCATATACTAAAATAGTGGTATAAGAACCACGTCACGAACAAAGGATAGGCCTAGGGCCTAGGGAATCGCTGGGGCTACGCTGCACTAATGAGAGTTAGGGAGCAGGAGGCCCACAGGATGCGTGTGCAGTGTCTTTACACACACGCGAGTTACCATTGAGTTAGAATGGGAACGAGAGAATTGGAAACTAGTTATTTTAGGACACTTCCGGATGGACTAGGAGAAAGCTACTTAAAACTTAGACACTAGGATAGTCAATACCCACAGGAGCACCGAAGTACTCGCGTTACCTCACCCACAGGAAGCGGGTGCATAGGTGTCAAAGTGTGTCAGGTTTTGTCTCTGAAGCCTAGGGAGCCTTGAAGAAAGATGCTGTAGGCGACCAGGAGAGGAATGTCTGGTTGGATCCAAGGACGGATCGAGGATGAAGAGTACCTGAAAGCAGAGAGGAAAGAGTTTGGGTCACTAGCCAGTGACCAGGAAGGAACCAGGCGATGTCGCGAAGCAATCAGGTGATGTCGTGAAGCTTGTCTCTGCAGCCACGTGAACCAGGAGGCGTCGACGATGACCAGGAGCTGGATACGGACTGTCCCACAAAGGATCTCACTGTTGGCGGCATCGGCTTCCGGATTGGGGTCAACAGGCCTTGGAAAATGCAACCCACACAGGAATCGAATATTGGCTTCGAGATATACCAGCAAGGTCTATGGGGCTTCTCCTTTACAGGGAAGCAGAGGCCAACCTGGAGCAACCAGGCAGGTGGTGTAAATTCAAAGGTTCGTCGTCACAGAGGCCACTAGCCAACGGGCAAGTGATCGGACAGATGCGTCAAGGCGAAAAATGCAGAAGGGCCCCACGCAGAACTAGTGGAGTGTGGAGAGCTGATATTCGGTGTAGTTGGGGATCGGGGCTGGGGCTTCTCAATCCCAAATGCACAACTTCGAGGGTGCCTCAGAAGATGCACAAGTAGCAAGGAGCAGGCTTCTCAAGATGACTGGTCCCATGTCTCTCGTCGCCTCCACGGGTCTCAGCTTTGCAGGGACTGTGGATCGGGGTCAGAGAAGTCTGGAAGTCTGGCTCTCTTTGGACTCTGTGCTCGGGCTCCGGCAGGAGCATCGACAAAGTAAACTGCTGATCGCTGGGTGGTGCCTGTTTGCACAGGGTGGTCACTCCTTGTCCACAAGGGAGATTCTTCAGTCGTCTTCTGTAAGGAGATCGTCGAAGTTCCAGAGTTTCGTTTCAAGTTTCAGTTCAGGATAAATCTAAAGTCTCTAGACTCAGCTCCTACCTATATACCAATCTGGTGGGCTGGATTACCTGCTAGGTCCCTCCTATGGGTGGGACCAGGGAAGGGGGGGGTTACACCCCTTTCCCTATGTACAGTTTCGCGCCAGAGCTGGGGCTGGAGTGCCCCAGCAACTGGTTTGAACCGAGCTATGCGGATGTATGACGTTACAGCGCATACTTTTACAACGCCTACCTTTACAACGCATTTTTTACACCGCAACATCCATTACAACGCACACCATTACAATGCATGCCATTACAACGAATTCTTTGAAACTACCTTTACAACGCATTCCACTACAACGCATACTACATTTACAACGCATACCATTACAACGCATTACATTGCATTGCATGTAAAGGTTGTATACCGGGCTATGCATGGGACACCTTGTGTGCCCCAGGCAGTGTCTCATTTCATTCAGCCCTCTCTGCCCCAATACACTATGGCCTGTCTAAGGTGGTGCTAGCACCTCCCAAGACAGGAAACCTATTGTCCAAGCCTCCCTCGCTGGAAGGAGTCCCAGCAGCAGGAGGTCAGACTTGTGTCTGTGGCAGCTGCATCCATTTTGTGATGCTGAGGCTCTGGTTAACTTTAACCGGGATTAACAAGAACAACATGTCTTCTACCTCTAGAAGGGTGGAATGCTACCTCCGTCATCAGAACTGGCGAGGGGGTAGTATTCCAAAGTGTATGACACCTTACACGACATGTTTTGATAAAGCCAAACCAAAGTTAGCAATAAAGGCGAGGATTATAATGCACTTAAGAGTATATGGTATGGCTATATCATAGAACAGCTATAAGGACATGGTTCCGAAAGCTGTAGACAGGCTCAGCTCATGCTAGAGCACCATCTCACATAAAACTAAGCACTCTGCCTTCAGGATTGTTAAGGCCTGCCATAGGAGTGACTTATAGGTGCATATGTGTCTATATATAATGGTAGGTATAGGAATACTATACCTAAGCAAGGGGTGATTACACGACCTTGCCCCAGCTGAGTGATCAGCCAGTTGTGTCAGTTTGGATGGCAAAAGATATGCTGCAGCCCCTGATAGGCATTGGGTGCACCTATGCCCTGGGTACCTATGGTACACTATACAGGGACTCACAAGAGTGACCCAATTCCCAATTGGTGACGGAACTGTGTTATAAAGATTTTTTGGGGGGCGGTCTTGAGCCTTTTCTTTGTCCTTGCACAAATAATTTCGTGGGCTCGTGGTCACTGTCGTGTCTCGGGGTGGGTAGTGGTTCAATATTTCTCATCCCACTGTTTATGGACTTTAGCCCTATCGGAATCTGTTGAAACGGCCTGCTATATTAAGAACCACCCAGGTTTAATTTGCGGCGGAAGAGGCGGAAGAGGTCGTCTCAATGCGCCACCTGGCGAAGGGGTGCTTAAATTTCCCGTTCGACTTGCTGCCTCTTGGGTTCCGTCTGAAGAATTACGTGAGACTCGTTTATAACTCCTGCCATAGAATGTAAAGTTACATAAAAAGGCGCAGTATATAACTGTCAAGACTACAATGTATAATTCTATTGTCCTGAAGATGATGCCTGGTATTTAATAGGGGCATCGAAACGTCGTCGACACCGAGACACCTTATGCACTAAGATTAAGCTGTATTAGAGTGTGCAATGGTGTTTAAAAGTTGATATATGTCTGTGTAAACTGAGTACAAGTATACAGACCCATTTTGGCTTGCCTTTTGGCCAATCCTTTTCGTTGTTCTGTCTTGTGTTTTGTGGGTCACGGCTGGGCCCACTTGTTAATGATTGTTTCTTAAACGCTACTTATTGAAATATATTATGAAAATAAATTCTTGTCCAGCTGGACAAAAGTCATACTTTCTATATAGTGTATGATTATCTCCCCTTGTTTATTATTTTTTTTAGAATAGGGACCACTGTTCTCCTTAATATGATGCTACCCAAGGTCCCAACCGAATTACCTTTGGGTTCCCTTATCCTTGTATAAAGGTATAAGAACCACGTCACGAACAAAGGATAGCCCTAGGGCCTAGGGAATCGCTGGGGCTACGCTGCACTAACAAGAGTTAGGGAGCAGGAGGCCCACGGGATGCATGTGCAGTGTCTTTACACACAAGCGAGTTACCATAGAATTAGAATGGGAACGAAAGATTTGGAAACTAGTTCTTTTAGGACACTTCTGGATGGACTAGGAGAAAGCTACTTAAAACTTAGACATTAGGATAGACAATACCCACAGGAGCACCAAAGTACTTGCGTTACCTCACCCACAGGAAGCGGGCGCATAGGTGTCAAAGTGCGTCAGGTTTCGTCGCTGAATCCTATGGAGCCTTGAAGAAAGATGCTGCAAGCGACCAGGAGAGGAGTGTCCGGTTGGATCCAAGGGCGGATCGGGGATGAAGAGTACCTGAAAGCAGAGAGGACAGAGTCTGGGTCACTAGCCAGTGATCATGTAGGAACCAGGAAGGAACCAGGTAATGTAGCGAAGCAATCAGGTGATGTTGTGAAGCTTGTCTCTGCTGCCACGTAAACCAGGAGGCGTCGACGATGACCAGGAGCTGGATAACGACTGCCCCACAAGGGATCTCACTGTTGGCGGCTTCGGCTTCCGTATTGGAGTCAACAGGCCTTGGCAAATGCAACCCACGCAGGAATCGAATATTCGCTTCGAGATAGACCAGCAAGGTCTATGGGGCTTCTTCTTTGCAGGGAAGCAGGGGCCCATCTGGAGCAACCAGGCAGGTGGTGTAAATTTGAAGGTTCGTCGTCACAGAGGCCACTAGCCAATGGGCAAATGACCGGACAGTTGCGTCGAGCAGGAAAATGCAGAAGGGCCCGACACAGAACTAGTGGAGTGTGGAGGGCTGATCTTCACTGCAGTTGGTGCTCGGTGCTGGGGCTTCTCAATCCCCAATGCACAACTTCGAGGGTGCCTCAGAAGCTGCACAAGTAGGAAGGAGCAGGCTTTTCAAGATGGCCGGTCCCACGTCTCTCGTCGCCTCCACGGGTCTCAGCTTTGCAAGGACTGTGGATCGGGGTAAGAGAAGTCTGGAAGTCTGGCTCTCGGTGGACTCTGTGCTCAGGCTCCGGCAGGAGCGTCGACAAAGTAAACTGCTGATTGATGGAGATTCTTCTGTAAGGAGATCGTCGAAGGTCCAGAGTTTCGTTTCAAGTTTCAGTTCAGGATAAATCTAAAGTCTCAAGACTCAGCTCCTACCTATATACCAATCTGGTGGGCTGGATTACCTGCTAGGTCCCTCCTATCGGTGGGACCAGGGAAGGGGGCTGTTACACCTCTTTCCCTTTGTCCAATTTCACGCCAGAGCTGGGGCTGGAGTGCCCCAGCAACTGGTTTGAACCGGGTTATGCATGGGACACCTTGTGTGCCCGAGGCAGTGTCTCATTTCATTCAGCCCTTCCTGCCCCAATACACTATGGCCTGTCTGGGGTGGTGCTAGCACCTCCCAAGACAGGAAACCTATTGTCCAAGCCTCCCTCGCTGGAAGGACTCCCAGCAGCAGGAGGTAAGACTTGTGTCTGTGGCAGCTGCATCCATTTTGTGATGTTGAGGCTCTGGATAACTTTAACCGGGATTAACAGGAACAACATGTCTTCTCCCTCTAGAAGGGTGGAATGCTACCCCCGTCGCCAGAACTGGCAAGGGAGTAGTATTCCAAAGCGTATGACACCTTACACGACATGTTTTGATAAAGCCAAACCAAAGTTAGCAATAACCGCGAGGATTATAATGCACTTAAGAGTATATGGTATGGCTATATCATAGAACAGCTATAAGGACATGGTACCGAAAGCTGCAGACAGGCTCAGCTCATGCTAGAGCACCATCTCACATAAAACCAAGCACTCTGCCTTCAGGATTGTTAGGGCCTGCCATAGGAGTGACTTATAGGTGCATATGTGTCTATATATAATGGTAGGTATAGGAATACTATACCTAAGCAAGGGGTGACTACACGACCTTGCCTCAGCTGAGTGATCAGCCAGTTGTGTCAGTTTGGATTGCCAGCCAGGGGTGGCAAAAGATATGCTGCAGCCCCTGGTAGGCCTTGGGTGCACCTATGCCCTGGGTACCTATGGTACAATATACAGGGACTCACAAGAGTGACCCATTTCCCAATTGGTGATGTACCTGAAGTACATAGTATGAATTTAGAGAGAGAACAGCTGGGCTGTGGGTCTGATTAGCAGGCCCACAGCCACATTAAAGTTGAAAACCAGTGAAGCAAAAAGCAAAAAGTGGGGTGACCATAGGAAAGCAGACCCTACTCTCCTACAATCGGCTCATCCGCGAAAGTGAAAAACATTGGATCCACATGGACTATGCGGTGGCTTGTCGACCCCTCTGGCATCCTGCGTGGCTTCTGAAGCATCTCTGGCCCGTAGTGCTTACATAGCCACCCCAATGAAAATGGTGCTCGATATCTGGGACAATATAGCGACCTGGAGTGGCCATACCTCTTTCCCCTTCCCCAATACCTGCCTCGTCCACAACCTGGATTTTCTCCCCGGGTTCTCAACCTGGAGGGAGGGCGAGGTCCGTCCAATCCAGGACTTATTTGACGGGGACGTGCTTGAATCCTTCGACCAAATGCAAGAGAGACTTCCACCTCGTAGACACATCCCGACTGCAATATTACCAACTGCGGCATTGGCTGCTTACACCACTGAGAGCGCAGGAGCCAACACGACCACTCACAACCTTTGAGACACTGCTGCGTTCTTTTGACAGCACACAAGCCTGATCTGCTGCACATAGCAAGTACTACAACATCCCACCCTTCTCCATCTCCACACCTACCAAACACAGTGGCACACAGATTCCGCAGAGGAAATCTCCCCAAATCAGTGGGAACAGCTTTGGCGCGACATCCTCAGCTATATAGGAGCATAACCCAACGCAAAACCTCCTATAAATGAATGAACAGGTGGAGTACTATCCCAACGCACTTGAAGAAAATGTTCCCCACTTCCTGTCCTTGCTGCTGGTGTTTCTACTCAACGATTGGCAATTTCATGCCCATTTGGTGATCCTGCCCAATACTCACCCTATATTTGAAGGAAGTCCTGAGCTACATCGAGGACACCGTAGGCTTTCCTCTCCCAAACTCATACACTATGGCCATTTTGGGAATCCGGCCTACAACACGCACTGCTATAACTCATGCTGATTGGTACCTTATCGCGCAGATGCTGGGAGCTGCCAAGCAACTGCTCACCCTCTATTGGAAGAAACCCTCTAAACTGTCTATTGCTTTCCGTGTCATACGCCTTTGGGACGTCGTGGAGATGGAACTTCTACCGTGAAGGATAACGCACACTGAAACCAAATTTACCCACATCTGGCAGCCACTGATTGATTACTTCTCGAAACTGGAATGTTCCTGCTTCACCCTGTAGGAGAGTAGGGTCTACTTCCTATGGTCAGCCCCACTTTTTGCTGTAATTCTCTGGTTTTTCGACTTTAGTGTGGCTGTGGGCCTGCTAATCAGCTGTTCGCCCTCTAAATTGATACCATGCACTATAGGTGCATACCAGATTGGTTACTTGGTCACCCTTGTGAGCCCCCGTATAGTGTACCATAGCATAGGTACCCAGGGCATAGGTGCACCCTAGGCCTACCAGTGGCTGCAGCATGTATTGTGCCTTCCCTGGTTTGCCTTCCAAACTGACACCACAGGTCTATTCACACAGCCTGGGTAAGGTGGTGTAATCACCCCTTACTTAGATATAGTATACCTATATCTACCTTAATATATAAACACATATACACCTATAAGCCACTCCTATGGTAGGCCTCGACAATCCTGGAGGCAGAGTGCTTGGTTTTGTGTGAAAGGGTGCTCTGGCATGAGCTGAGCCCCTCTGCAGCTTTCGGAACCATCTCCTTATAGCTGTACTATGATATAGCCATACCATATACTCTTAGGTGCATTATAATCCTCGCGTTTAATGCTAACTTTGGTTTGGCTTTATCAAAACATATTGTGTAAGGTGTCAAACACTTTGGAACACTACCCCCCACCCTCGGCCAATTCTGGTGGCGGGGGTAGCATTCCACCCTTCTAGAGGGAAAAGACATATAAGTTACTACTTTACCCGGTTAAAGTTAAACAGAGCCTCAGCAACACAAAATGGATGCTGCTGCCTCAGACACGAGTCTGACCTCCTGTTGCTGGGTGAAACTCCAGCAAGGGCAGCCTGGACAATAGGTTTCCTGTCCAAGGAGGTGCCATCACCTCCCCAGACAGGGGTTTAGTGTATTGGGGCAGGGAGGGCTGCATTCTGTGAATGCATCTAGACACTGCCTGGGGCACACAAGGTGCTCCATGCATAGCCCGGTTCAACCCAGTTGCTGGGGCACTCCAGCCCCAGCTGCGATGCGAAACTGGACAAAGGGAAAGGGGTGTAACCACCCCCTTCTCAGTTCCACCCATAGGAGGGACCTAGTCAGGCAATCCAGCCCCCTTTCTTAGTATAAGTATAGGAGCTGTGTCCCTGGGACTTTAGATTATTCTGGATGAATCTTTGAAAGACATATCTTGGACCTTCGAGATTCCATTCTGACTGGAAGATGGAAGACCACCCTGTGCAAGCAGACACCAACAGCAACTTTGCCGGTCTGCAGTTTCAAGGCTCCCTTCGGAGCCTGAAGACTCTGTGACTCAATAACTGGACTTCCAGACTTCTCTAACCCGACCTATATCCACAGCAGAGCTGAGACCCGTGGCCGACACAAGAGATGGGGGGCCGGACATCATGGACATCCTGCATTTTGCTACCTGCACTCCTTTCCTGAAGCCTCAGTAAGTTGTGCATTGGGGTACAAGAAGCCCCATCCCCGAGCACCATTTTCACTGAAGCCCAGGCCCCCACACTTCGTGACTGTCCCGTGGGCCCCGCCTTTGCATTTGAGCTTGATGCGTCTTCCCAGTTCCTTGCCCATTGGCTAGTGAGCCCCCTAAAGATGCCATCTTGAATCTCACTTACTTTCCTGGTTGCTCCAGGCTTGTTCCAGCTTTCCTGAAAAGGAGAAGCGCCACAGACCTTGTTGATCTGCAACAGAGCCAATCTTGACATCCTGCATGGGTTGCGGTTGCCAAGGCTTGTTGGGTCCTATCCTTATACCAACGCCGCAGTCATCTATATCCATTGTGGGCAGCTCAAATCCAGCTCCTGATCATCGTCAATGCCTCCTGGACCTCGTGGCTGAAGAGACAAACTCACCTTCTTCACCTTAAAGCACCCAACATCGCCTGGTTCCTTCCTGGTTCCTTCCTGGTCACTGGCTAGTGACCCAGACTCTGTCCCCTCTGCTTTTAGGTTCTTCACATCTCCGATCCACCCTTGGATCCACCCAGACACTTTTCCTCTGGTCGCCTGCAGCACTTCTTTGCAGCTCTCCATAGAAAATGACGACGAAACCCGGCACGAAAAGACACCTATGCACCCGGCTTCCCTGGGTGAGGTAACACGAGTACTCCGGTGCTCCCGTGGGTCTTGACTCTCGAAGTGTCCTAGTGTAAAAGGATTCCATCTTAGTCCATCCGGAAGTGTCCTTAAATTGTATATTTGTAACTCATTTCTTTCGGTTCCCATAGATAGTCAATGGTAACCCGCGTCTGTGTTTAGACACTGCACGCGTCTCCCGTGGGCCTCCTACTTCCTAATATTTGGTTGTTTAGTGTAGCCCTAGCGATTCCACAGGCCCCAGGCCTGCTTTCTAACTCTCACGTGGTACTTATACCACTTTCTTAGTATATGGTTTATGAGACCCCTAGGGCATAACGTATACTGTGCAACTTATCGTATATTAACTGTGTGACTTGTATTGTATTTTTACCTCTGACCTCATAAAGAGTGCAGAGGGGTTGTGTTTAGAGTAAATACATATATATTTGATATATACCTTGTGTGGTGTCCTTTCATTTGGTATTCAAGGGATTATATACGGTAAAACAACTTGCTTAATTCGCCTACTGAAGTCTTAGCCTGAAGACTGCTGGTTCATGCTACCACTAGGATAGCTTATATAAGGTTGACTTTACAACCACCATCAATAAGGGTCGATTAGACTGGTGCAAGGTGCCCACTAGAACTAGTGGACATCATATGCCAGGATGACTTCTCACACACCCCACCTCGGCTTTGGGCCCTCTAACTCTTTAAGAATGCCCCCCCTGCCTTTAGAGCTGAATCTCCCCAGAGAGGCCCAGCACCTTACCATGGGAATTCTGACACCTTCCCACTAACTTCTAACAAGGGTTCCAACTGACCCCCCCGGATGTCTCACCACCCCTTTCTCTCTTTAGTATAGGAGTTAGTATAGGACTCTCCTCCTATGTCTTTGTTTCTTCCCTTTCCTCTCTCCCCTCTCTTGTCCCTCACTTTGTTGACATATGCCTTAAAGCCCTTTTAATACAGGGGTCTTTCTTCCTATCTCCACAGTTGCTGCTCTATCGGCTTTGCTCATAATCCTTATGTTATTGGCTATGTAGTACATGATGGCATTCACCTTTACCTTCGGCCTCTATGTTAAGGATGTGACTCACAATATTAGACGTTCGAAGCATGCTTTACACTGGTGCATGTTTATGTCCTTTAATAAAAACAGATTTGAATCAGAAAGAAAATTATTTTGATGTCAGATTATGAAAAATGTCTTTGTGGTGTCACAGATGCATTCCATGAGAGTCAAACTTTAGAAATAAACTTATTGCATGCATTAATTAACTCGTCCCATAAGGCACATACACTCTAGTGTATATGCAAAGTGTATATGTTAGTGCTTTGGTACACTTTGGGTGCACCAAAAAGTAACATGTACCATGAATTGTATTTTGATCACCCTGGGAGCAAAATGAGTACTTCAAATAGTTGCATCCCAAAAGCAGGAAGTCTCCTGATTGTAGAGAAGTGTGGAGAAGTGTGGCTCCATGGTTAGAGCGGCAGACCCTGATGCAGAGGTCTGGCCTGGGACCAGGGTTCAATTCCCGCCTCGGCAAGTCTTGGGCTCAATTTCCTCGGACCTGATAATTCTCGCCTCAGTGCCTATTCTAATCATGGGTCCCACTCTGCAACTCTGGGCAATAGCTTGCTTAATCTCCACAACGGCCCCAACAGCACAGGGATGCCTAGCTTCACCTTGGGGGTGCCCAAGAGTGGACATTTCACAGGGAAAAGCCAGGAAAGGGTTCCAAAGTGGTATGCGTTACAGCGCCAGGAAACCCCGGTTGGGGTATCAGTGCTCTTTACAAGTACAAAATTCATTCATTCATTCATTGTACTCATAAGGTGGGACCCAGAACAATGAGCCGTCTGCATTATTGGATCCACTTGATCATTGAATCAGAGTGAGGGTGCTGCCGTCAATGTTACATCACTGAAGCCATAGGGATTGTGACAATCCAAGAGTCACAGAAAGTGCAGCAAATGAGCCACTCCCATTCAGTGGGAGCGGGGTAAGCGTGTGGTATGTAGCTGGTGCTGCATTTTGGAACAAATTCTCACAAATATATTACAGAAGCAGGGTATGGCAGTGCACTGTCATTTCCAGACAGCACAATTTCTCTTTAAATGACCACTAAATTTGCACATACATTCCGTTTTAGTGATGAAACTAGGTAGCACACAAATTATGATGTGTGTAAATCTAGTTTCCGACAATATTGATCATTTGCACATCACCAAGAAAAGTGTCTAGATTTGTTTAAAACCTATTAAAATCTTTGGGCCTGATTCCGAGTCTGGTGGTCTTCCGACCGCCAGACTTGTGGTGGCGCACCAGTGGAGTTCCACCGCCCACCGTATTATGACTCCAAAAGTCATTGATGCAGTGGACCATCGGCTGCGCCAGGGAACAGTTGTTCCCTGGCGGTGGCACAGGAGCGCCACAATGCAACATGCTGAGCGGGGACTTGTGCAATCCCGCCCAGCATATTACGAGTTCCTGGACCACCAACCTCTTCATGGCGGAGCCCTGCCGTGAAAAAGGCTGGTGGTGCAGGAACAAAGGGGGACCTACAGGGTCCTCATGCCCCCCCCCACCATGGGGATACATTTAGGGAGGCACAACATGTACCCCCACAAAGTTCCAGCACGGCATGGGTGTCCACGTACATGCCATGCTGGAACTTTTTTGTTGTTCCCATTGCGGTGCCTGTTTTCCAGGCACCGCCATGGGAATACCAAAGGACTGCCAACTGTGGTACGAGTTAGACATTTGTGACCTATAATATGGTTGGCGGTGCTTATATTATGGCACAGTGGAGATGGCATTGCGCTGTCTCCGCTGCACCAAAGTCGTAATCAGGCCCTTTGTTTCCATCACACTTCAGAATTATAAAACAAATGTGCTTCAGTTGTGGTTTCCTAAATGGTGATATATTTTGAAATGTTTGTTCAGTTCTCACTTTAGTCAGAGAAAGAAAAGTAAACAATAATTGCAATGTTAAAAGAATAAGCAGCAAATTGTCAGAAGAGGGAGCCTGCCATTTGACCTCTGTCCTTGAAATCACAGCAACCGCAATAAGATAAAAATGGAATCGAAAGTAACCTTTATTGCTTATTCACCTTTTGTACTCCAGCAGGGTTATTTTGGAGGTCCTGTTGCTCTCCCGCAAGACTGCACCCCTATATTCAGTGCCTATGATGTGAATCCGCCACTGTAGCCTGTCCATTTGTTTTTTCCTTGGTAGATTGTTTGAGAATGAACAGGTCTCTTATTTTTTGCAGGAATTTTGATGGTCTGTATCAGGAGGACTTGTGAAATGTGCACAAAAAGTAAAAATACCTTTCAGTGGCTAGCCAGTCAAGTGATCAAATTGCTGGTCTCATGTGGTCCAGTTGAACACCCTGAGCCTCGTTAGGTCTTCACGCTTTGTGGCACATAGCACATAAATCACAACACACTACTGTTCTTTAGGCCAGTACGCCTTCCATGTACGTGTCAACAGCAACAGAAAAGCAGGGCTATCATGACAATTACCGACTGGTGTTAACAAAAGGTGTGAAAAATTAGAATTTTACCTTCGAAGTTTTGAGAATTTGGCAAACATCACAGTACATAAAGTTTGCAAAATCTGCCAACTATGGGCCATACTATCAAGAAAGGGCGATACATTATCGCCGCTTTTATCGGCAGGAAAACTGCCGCTAAAGCGGCGATAATGGGCTTGATAATATGCCCTTGTGAATTCCCATAGAGGCTCAGGTTCTGGTGTTAATCTGGGTTTCTATGGGAATTAACATGAACAGGTAGTGGTTCTACATGTTGTTAGCTGACATATTTGCCTCTGTGCTTCTTACTCTAGTGGTAGGGTGTTGTAAGTTGATGCAGACAGATGACAGGATACTTCAGGTTGATTACATATAGATTTAATGTAGGACACAGCTGAGTACAAGACCTCGCCAGCTGACCAGACCACCAACTGACACCCATGGAATTCTCCAGGTGGAAGTCAGAACATACAAAGGCATTGTGGTAGACAGGGAATGAGAGAACACTAAGAAAGGACTAAGACAACAGGCAACCATATTACATGAAGAAACAATGTACAACACATCTCCCTCCTTTATAGAAAAGAAATGAAATAAAGCAAAAACAGAGATTACAATACAAGAGACTGCAACAACAACCATACAACACCTACCCCATGTAGTACAATAACAAGATACACAAAACCAATTAAGTACCACACGAGGTATCAGAAATATCACTACACACTCCATCCCCCTCCCTTAGAGAAACCAAACAAGGTTTAGAAGAATGAAAAACAATGCAACAAGGAAAGGTGCTCACACCCACGACCTCCCCAAACACGGGTACACCACAGGGTCAGGTATCTTATCAACCAAAAGTAGGTGTAAACACCAACCCTTGGAAGAAACACAACATACCCAATGACAACCTGGGAACTGATATGTGGCATTGACTAACATCCAACACTATTTCTCCAAAGGAGGGTACAACACAGAGTTCACACCCTGGAACTAAAATTACATCATGCCCTACAAAGGGTATACCACGGATACCGACAGGCCCCACACCCTCCCCAAAGAAGGGTACGCCATTAGGTAAAAGACACCGCGGGAGGGTACGCCATTGGGTAAAAGACACCGCCATAAGAAAGTACAACCACAACAGCTCTCAAAACACTTTCCACACTGACCCCCAAAACACACAATATGCTACACAGGGTTCACGCCCTGGAATTAAAACTCCAACATGCCCTACATAGGGTATACCATGGGTACCGACTGGTCCCACACCATCCCCAAAGAAGGGTACACCATTGGGTAAAAGACACCGCCATAGGAAAGTACAGCCACAACAGCTCTCAAAACACTTTCCACACTGACCCCCAAAACACACAATATGCTACACAGGGTTCACACCCTGGAATTAAAACTCCAACATGCCCTACATAGGGTATACCATGGGTACTGACTGGCCCCACACCCTCCCCAAAGAAGGGTACACCATTGGGTAAAAGACACCGCCATAGGAAAGTACAGCCACAACAGCTCTCAAAACACTTTCCACACTGACCCCCAAAACACACAATATGCTACACAGGGTTCACACCCTGGAATTAAAACTCCAACATGCCCTACATAGGGTATACCATGGGTACTGACTGGTCCCACACCCTCCCCAAAGAAGGGTACACCATTGGGTAAAAGACACCACCATAGGAAAGTACAGCCACAACAGCACTCAAAACACTTTCCACACTGACCCCTAAAACACACAATAGGTTAAACACACCAGGTAAAAACACACCTCTCCTAGATAGAGCACAATAGGGAAATAGATCATTCTAATTAGCCCTATGTGGCTCCATGAAGATTGTCCTCTACTAATATCAACAAGTCAACCCAACCTATAACAAAGATAAAGAGACCCGCAGCAGGCAAGACCAGTCAACCATCATAGTGAACCTGGTGTTGATCTAGTACAAGCAATCTCATATCACAATCATGCAGCTTTTACCAACACACTTGGTGAGATAATCACCTACAACACAACCAAACGGGGTGACCACAAACAACATAACCCCCCCAATACACAAGCTAATGAGTTGCCTAACATCAAAACACAACTCACACACAACCATTGTTGTGGGACAGCTCGTAATCCTGGTTCCTCTCAGAACCTCTCTGTTACAATTCTCTGTCGTGAATCTGGGACCTTAGACCAGGTACGTCTTGAAGCCCTACTGTCACAATTTTCTTCATGAACCAGGGACTTAAACCTTCTTCTTTATTCAACTGAAACTTCTCAGTCACAATCGCTCCGACACACAATCCCCTCCTTGCTTCTTTGACATGTTTCCGGACTCACTGTCCCATTTCAGAATTTTTCCAAGCTTTGAAGTCACCAGACTTACAGTCATTATTCTGTACAATTTCAGTCCTGGACACTTGATGATAAACTTCGTTCTCTCCCTGCTAGACACTGGGATCCATGGCTCTTTCCAGTCCCGTGACACACCTCGATCTTTCTCAGTAACATCCAGAGTCTCACCTGGGACATTTGTCCCCCATTGTGGACTTTCCATCCAGAGACTCACCAGGGACTCACCATCCAGAGTCTCTCCAGGAACTTTCGTCCCCCGTTGTGGACCCACCGTCCATAGATCCTCCTTGGACTTGCAGTCCAGAGACTCGCCTTTGACTTTTGTCAAGAACTCCTTTACCTCTTTTAATGACTTACCATCCAGAGACTCACCTGGGACTACTGTCCAGAGCCTCACCAGGGACCTACGTCCCCCCCGTTGTGGACTTACCGCCCAGAGACTCGCTTGAGACCTTTGTCTCCGCTGCGGACTAATTGTCCAGAGACTTGCTTGGGAGCTTTGTTCCCGCTGTGGACTTACTGTCCAGAGACTCACCTGGGACCTTTGTCCCGCTGTGGACCTACTGTCCAGAGTCTTACCTGGGACCTTTGTCCCCATTGTCGACCTACTGACCAGACTCTCACCCGGGACCTTTGTCCCCCGTTGTGGACCTCCTGTCCTGAGTCTCACTTGGAACCTTTGTCCCCTCTTTTTTTTTTTTTTCTTACTGTCCAGGCTTACCATCTTGGTACTTGCTCCTTGTATCGGGACAAACTTTGTCCCCTGTTGAACGACCATTGTCCATTCTCAATTTTCGAACAACCGTTGTCCCCTCTTTGCCGTGAGAATTCAGTCCCCTCTTGTTACTGAGACCTTTGTCCACTTGGCTTTGAAACATGCTTCTCTATCATGGTTCGGGTCTTTTTTTTTTTTTTTTTTTACTGCTCCCAGTTGTAGTTAGAGTCCGACGGCCCAATAATGGCCTAGCTTTACTCTGCTCTCGACTTTACAAAAAAAAAAAAAAAAAATGACAATGTGGAACGCTGTTCAGGGTCAGCAGACTCGCTCCGACTGAAATGTCCTTCTCACAAAACCACAATGGAAATGGTTTTTTTTTTTTTTTTTTATATCTTTTGACCCCTCTTAGTTCTGGGACCTTTGACCACGCATGTCTCTAGAACCTTAGTCCTCTTCTGTTTCTCATGGTGTTTCTCAGACCGGGTTCGGGGTTGACCAGCTACTAGCTGCACAATGTCACTGGCTACTGCCTTTATTATTTCCAAGTATTCTTCTCACAAAGAGCCATAATAGACTTTAATATCTAGAGATTTTCTTTTCTTCTATTAGTTAAAGCGAAACCGCATGGTATAATAAGATGCACATAATGGCACTGTTGTCAAATCTCTAACATTGCGATTGACTGTAAACCCATTTACATTCATAAACACAAATGCAAAGAGATTATAACTTTGTGCCTCGGTAAGCTTTCCTCTTTCGGTTCTGAACTTAGATCATAGAGCTTAAGACAAGTTTCTGGTTACGTTACAAAGCATTTTGCATATCATGTTCGTCAGACTGTTGCTGAATTAGTCCATCAAGTAAGAAAGGGCCCCTCATCTCACAATAAATAAATAGCATGAATTGACGTGTGAACTGACCTCTGCTTGTTAAGTACTTCCGAGGTCCTTAGCGCTCGCAGTGAAACTTCGGCATTGTTCCCACTAGTTGTGAGTTGAAGCAGCTCTACACACAGCACTTGGACAGCGTTGCGTTGTGTTCCCGAAACCTGTTGCCATAAGAACACAACGCATGAAGCTAGAAAATGGCTGCTTGACGTCGCAGGATGACGTTACACGCTGAGCACAATGCGTGATGATGTACCCAACTTGGAAACGAGAAATGAGATAACGCAGGGCACACCACGTCACAATGGAGCAAGCAGCTCCTACGCTGAGACTAATGGAAACAGCACCACGTCATCATTTTGAAATGGGCCATGGGGAAGTACAGATCAACACGGAGACAGAATAACGGTATATAGCAGGACAAAAGACTCACGGTAGATGACCTTGAGAATTGCTTCTTGTTTTCCTTTCTCCGTTTATACTTGTAATTCACTCGTTTTTGGCAGCATGTAACTGTTTATTCACTCCGATTCTCTTGTTCATATTCAGCAGCTGGTTTGCATTCGAAAGTACTTCACTTGAATCTGTGCTATTTCTTGTGTCTAACACCTCATTTATAACATCACATAAATTAGAGGAGAAATTCTTTGAACCGATTTCCTAAAGTTAATGGTTCCTTTACATTCATGAGAAGAGTTACACAGCATTGGCAATTACTTCTCTTCGTGGTTTTAGCCACAGCTATTTGAGATGTAGTTGCCACAGGTTCCTTAAAATCGAGGCGCTACAAATACTTGCGGTTGGTTTCTTTCTTTTCTACAGCGCTTCAGAAATTTCAGGTTACGTTGCGCCGAACTGCCAGAGATGAGTAATATACTCACAGTTCTTTTCTTACTTTAATTTTCTTTGAATTTTTCCTCATTCAACTGGTTTCAAACTTCTTTTTATGATATTACTGGCTGCAGATAGGTGGACCGCAGTGGGTTCTTTCCGCGAGGTGTATCTCAGGCTGTGTTAGATGGTTTCCTCTCTGGTCTGGTCAGCAGAAAACGTCGCCAAAATGTTGTAAGTTGATGCAGACAGATGACAGGATACTTCAGGTTGATTACATATAGATTTAATGTAGGACACAGCTGAGTACAAGACCTCGCCAGCTGACCAGACCACCAACTGACACCCATGGAATTCTCCAGGTGGAAGTCAGAACATACAAAGGCATTGTGGTAGACAGGGAATGAGAGAACACTAAGAAAGGACTAAGACAACAGGCAACCATATTACATGAAGAAACAATGTACAACATAGGGATGTGTCACCTCACCAAATGACTTACCTGGGCGGACTTTTGAAATATAGAAATCTTCTTTTAGAAAAACAACATGACACATAACAGAAGCATTTCCTGTTTTATTTGAAACATATATGTGGAAACAAAAGCTTTTCATGAAAAGACTTGGAGAGGACACGCCCCCCTGATTTTTAAGAACTATAAATATGGGTGCACGTTTTCATATAAAATCACAAACAGCGTTTTTACAATATTCACACATTTAAAATAATTATTCAAATGTCTGAAATATTAAGTTACTTTATGTACATATGCTCATAAAAATAGAAAGTGATTTAAAATAGCAGTGTGTAGACACTGTGCGGCACACAGATATATGTGTGTTGAAGTTCCCATTCAATAAAGTCTTTTAACATTGCTAATTTGTGGCGGATGTTGTAACAGAGAAACAGAGCTACTTACCACACACTGCCATCTAATACATTGCATATTGACAAAAACCCCTAAAGAAAATACAATATTTGTGGTGTGGTATGTTGTGGTGTATGGAGTGTTTTATTTTGTTTGTGGTGGTGTTTAGTGTCGTTACAATATATTAATTGTTTTTGATGTGTTACTATGTTGTTGTGAGAATGTCAGTTGTTACTTTATATACAATTACATACGGAGTCATTACATTGTGGTGCTAAAAGAACTGATATATGATGTGTGCATATTCAGTCAGTGTGATGTATGCTGCTCCATAGGTGGAAGCTGCTGTCCACCTAAAACTTTGGAACTACTGAGACAATCGAGCTTCATATATATATATATATATATATATATATGCTCAAAACAAAAGCCAAACTGTAGCCCCAGGTCCCCAGGTCAAACAGACGACTCAACGACTCTGATATGAGGCAGTTGAAAATGTAATGAGCAAAACTGAGCAGAAGCAAAAACTCTCTCTATATATATATATGGCATTTGATAGAATCTTACCCAATCTCCAAGGTGGTGACAGTGTGTTGGCATTATGAAGACTGGTGTTTTGGTACATTATCAATTTTAAAATTGTGCACCCTTCAGAATTGAATTTAGATCAGAAAAGGGCTGCTCATCTTGGTTAATTTCTGTTTTTTATCAATAAGAATTTGATAATGAATACTTTTACAGATTTCTTCTCTCTCTTTTGTAAGTATGATGGTTTTTAATAGTTTTTTTTATTTTTACAGAGGTGCTCTTTTGATATCTGCGAGATGGATATGTGGCTATGTAATCTAAAAAATGCAATTTTTTGTTATCTCTTTGGTTACTATGAATTTCACTTTTCGCTTTTCATGGATATTGAATAGTTATGATGATCATACAAATGAATGTAATGATGAAAATTGATTATTTATATTATCAGAAGAAATAGCCCTATAGGGCATGTGGTAATATTATGAGTGTATGATTGGACAATGGATCGTATGAATATGTTTTCTGCAGTTCATGCATGGATAATTTCGTTTGAATTCTGGAGTATTAGGAATAGTATTTTATTTTGAAGAATGACATTTCTCTGATGGCTCTATAAAGCCATCTTAATGGGGCTATCCAAATGATAATTAGTGGCAAACTTATATGCCACTTTGGCAATATAAGGTATGCTTGTAATATCTTACAGGGATGAAAAGCTAAATCTATGTTTTCTTTATTTACACGTGCAGAAGATAGTGGTGCTTATTGGGATCACATATTTCGCATTCCTTTGATTATAAGGTCCATTTTCACTGTTTTCAAGTATCTTGTGATCAAGGTGATTTGATTGCCAAAATAAGTTGAGTGTTTTTTGTCAAATAAAAAGAACTTTTTGCTCTGACAATTATCTACTGGAGCATGCGTACCTTCTGCCTAAATTCAGCGGGGGGGGCATTTTTGCATACACACGCACACACATGCACGCACACAGACGCACACGCACACACACACACACACACACACACATATCTACATTTACTCCTCACTGCAAGGCAGTTTAACCACCCAGTGAACTGATGCTGGGTGTTACGTGTATGTAGCTAATATTTTTCAAAGAGATTCACCTGTACTCTGAGGTAATTTTGTAAAACGTTTCTTTATTGGTGACGTGTTTTGCGCTCTTGTCTCTCTCTCTCTCTTTCTCTTTCTCTCTCTCTCTCTCTCTCTCTCTCTAGCTAGATAGCTAGAGCGTTTTACAATTATATTATTTTGAAATAAATTATTATTTTCAAATACTATTCAGTTTAATTTCAAATTACCTTATATTTTTAAAGTCTTAATAGCTAAGTCTTTAAGCATAGGATCAGCAAGTGCTATCCACACCGAGCTGAAAAATGGCAAAACCCTTTTATTATGCCAGACACAGCACCATAACTGTGGATTTCTAAAATACCATCCGAGCCAACCTGGAATGAATCAAAGCAGCTCTTGACACATGTTTTGCTTTCACTAGAATGTAACAGAGAAGCATAACTATGCCTAGACACGAGGAAGCCCTCTGTATGAGTATAAATAATGCCCTATCAGGCATAGAGTGCTGCATAAATTATGCAAAAGAGTAAGTAGAGAACCCAGGGTAGCTCCCAAGTTTTTGGTGGAGAGCAGCTGCTTAATATAGAGCACTCTACAACACCAGCAGTACTTTAAATCTGTTATGTGAGGTCAAAAGCTGTACAATGGTTAGTCTGTGCCTTATCCAATACCTAACTATAACATCACTTTAACTATTGTTTTTTTCAGTGAAAAACAAAAAAGTATACTTTTTAAAAAATTCACTTTTTTCAACTAATAAATTATTATTTTTGTATTTTAAAAATTAAATGTCATTAATTAATCTTTAATATATACATATACTGTAGCTAAACATAAGATGTAATATTATATCGTAGGATATGATATGATATTATATAATATAAATATTTAGATACATTTAAGCATTAATTTATTGACTTATCTTCAAGATAAAGCACACCAGAAGTATAGGAAGGTTCTTCAAGGAAAGGTTGCCATGAAATGTAATGACTCCCAATGTAAAAACTGCAAAGAAATACCTTCCAATGGAAGGCTGCTGAAATAATGGTAATTTACTGGTATTTGATGAAGGTATGGTGTGGTATGTACTTTAAGATTAATGTCAAGCCAACAAGGCACCAAAATGCCTTTGTATCAAGGTAGTTTAGGAGGTAAATCACAGGTTCTCATTCTGACATTTAACATAAGTAACTGTGAGGAGTAAAATGATCTTTGTCATGAAGGTACAAAATAACACATTATGGGAGGATGTTTTATCACTGATTCCATGGAAATAGATATTTGTTATATATTAGTTCAGAATGCATATTCATTGCATTTCTGAAAAAGTTTATGTAATTGAAGGAAGCTTCAAACTATTTGTAACTTTCAAAAGTTGAAGCAGAGGCAAAAAAGGTGATAATATATTCCAAATTGGGTGCATGTTCTGTCTATTCATTGAAGAAATCGAAGTAGCAAACCTTCTTCTCAACTTCAAGTCAAGCAAAAGTTCTCAACATGTCTGTTTGAAGGACAAGCTCTTTTGTTGGGAGAAGTGTGCAATCATATATGGTGGCGAAACAACCACAGTCAACAATAGATATTCCTGCCCCTCTATCTTGTATATGTATGCTTATGAAAGTCAATGACACCTTCAGGTTAATTAAAATAGACTTAAATAGGCTACACCTGTAGGCATTTCACGTTATACATAAGTTATAATTCTATTCAATGAAGTATAGCAACTGAGTGCTGAAGGGGAGAGAAGCCAACCCAATGACTTCCAATATGGAACTAAGAGTTTTCAAAACTGTTCAAACTTTCACACACACTCCAGTCTCTTTTGAGTAAAACAAGAAGTCCTGAAAAGATTAACTTCCTGCTAGGCTTCATTTCTTCCAAATCTCACATTGGTACTGTAAATCCAAACAGTTGTTAGCAACCATCCAGGGCATATCTGCACATCAAGCAGTTGCCACATTTGAAGAAACCATTTTTTTGCATTTGCGGCCAATTTGTATCATAGTATTTCATTAGGTAGTTAGAACAGACAATATTTCAGATTGTGTTACCTCTGTGATATGTGACATTTGGTTGTGGGATGACCCACTCAGAGATCATTGTGTGTTGTGTCAGTAACTTAAAATGTCTGTTTATGACATGATTGAACATCTTCATACTGTCCCCTTAAAATATTATTAGTCTAGTACTTGTTTCTTAATGGTAGATGTATTTCTACTACATGTGGTGCCTCTGTCCACCTTAACAATTCTTGAAAATAGCCAACTCAATAGTGTGTCATAACCCCTACATTCAAATTGTATTTTTATTAAGCCTGGCTGGAGTTTGCAGAGTTTCACTTCGCAGAACTTTGTGAAGTGATAAAAAAACGTGCTGCGCTACATGGAATTCCGAAAGGGGTGGAGTGCGCTTGGTAATGACTGTTCGCATTGATTTTCAGCACCGGGTGTTTGTCCTGCACTGGAAAATCAACATGAATGGCATCTTGTGCAGCGCAAGAGGGTGCTACTTCTTTTCTGCAGCTTAAGTAGATTTTCTACCCGAGCGGCAACTTTCTCAATGCAAACAGAATGTTTCTCAATGTGAGCGGTTGCATTGAGAAATGAAGAGGGCTTAGAGGAGTTGTAGTGAGGTTGACTAGTTTGTCAGTAATATTTCTGATAAAAATTAAGCATGGGTGGTGAATTCCTCTCCGCTCAAAGAGTTTGCAGAGTTTTCCTCGCTCGCGCTCCCCAACATCAAGTTGGTGAGCTCAAGCAAGGAAAATCCCACTCTGGGTAAGATTTTTGCTCACTAGCAATCCCCAACAGCAAGTGGCGATCGCAAGTGAGAAAAATCCACCTCCCAGCAAGATTTCTCAGCACGGGCGGTCCAATTTCTAAATTCGGGAAGTTTGGTTAACATTTTCGCATTGCTGTGTATATGCTCATGTCTCTAAGATGATATTTGTTTGACATGTTCTATTATACTAACCACTGTTGCAACTTGCCATACTTACACAGCACGGAAGTTAATCTCTATTATTTGAATAATCAGGACTTTAAGAATTCATATTGACTACTGTGATCCCAAATATCTTACAAAGTTATCTATTTCGAAAAGTTCCATATATTGCGATGTTTCACATTTTCTAAAGACATATTCACTGTTGGTTTTTCTGTATGCCATCCCCTAGTGGAGTGGTTGACTCATTGGTACAAGGTCTACACTAATATGTCTTATGGCTTGGAATTAGGAATATGTTTATATTTTTCCACACCTGATAAAGTCATATGGTTTGATACGTGCAAGACGAAACACATGTTAGCTGGATATCTCCTCTGAATGGAAATTCGAATTGGAATGACTATATCGATGTGAAGTGTGGAATAAATGAAGCCTACCAGAACGTGAATCTTTTTAGAACTATTTGTGTTACTCAAAAAGACACTGCAGTGTGAGGGTAGGTTTGGACAACCTTATGAAGGTGAGTTATTAGGACCAATGAGGTCACACTACTCCACCTATGGAGCATTAGTGGGGCCTTATGCGTCCATACATTCTATTGGCTCCCACACTTGTCAGGTGGCACAATTCGTATTACCACACACATGGTTATGGATCTAAAGTGGAAAGACATTTACATTTAAGTACAATTAAGAAAAAAAAACATACTATTTATAATCTGTTGATGGAAAGGAGTGACCACTTTACTGTTTATGAGAGACTGATAAGCGATGGTTAAAGGATACCTGCTGGTTAAGGGAAAAGAGACACAACAAAGAAAGGTAGCAAATGTGACTACTGAATTAAGGAGCAGAGTGTTGTTAATTCAACTAGGGCCATCAGAGAGGTTGGTGGAAGAGTCTGGAACCAGGGCCTACTTGCAAGGAATTGCATTATGGCACACGTTGCAGCAACAATGGAAATTTGATTTAGTTTTACCTTTCAAATATTACATGAACAGATACATAAGGCAAAGAATTGACACATGGGAAGAGTGAAGGCACACAGATAGGAGAAAGCTATCACAGATGTCTTTGTTCACAGGTATAAAATGCAAATTTGGGAAGAGTAGAGCGGAAAGACCTTTTTGAGTTATTATATTGACCTCTCATTTCTTTTCCTTATAATAGAAGATAAGAAGAAACTCAGAGCACAGACAATCCCATTGCCATACATTGAAGCTACTAATGTCATACTTTCAAAGAAGTGGACCTTGGCATTGTTATTAATATATCGTGTTCACAAGCATTACATAGATGTTACGGCATTTAAGGGGATCACATTTTGTGATGTTGTATTGATAATAAACTCTATCCCTTGACATTGTTGCATGTGCAGATACCAATGAAAAATAACGAAATTAGGCACAATATAGGGTTATTCAAATAAATCCGCCCTGCTGTTTCATATACAGAATATTAAGTTCTAGAAATGGGCTGACTTTTTTTCTGGGAAGGGTTGAATTGAAAGTGAAACGAATGAATCAGATGCGTTTTGTTGAATTTAGGCATGGGACCAACAACATTACAATAAGGCTTTTTCCAATGAGCGCAGATGCAGGGGACAGAGTCTCTGATCTTTTACTCTCTTGTCTTACTCTTTCCTGTCTGTCATGGCACAATGGAAAATTTAGACATAGGTTCAGATTTCGAGAACTCAATGGTGCTATTAAATTTGGTAGAAGAACAAGGTGGATTTGACAACAAGGTGAATTGCTCTTCACTATAGATACCTAAATGAGGTAGCTTTAAAAGAAGTATCAATATTGTGTTTGTTTGTATCGTGTCACAAACTGAATTATAATTTTTTACTTCTAAGCAAATTTGTAATTTATTACTCTTGCCACTCGTGCTCATTTAATGGACTTTAGTAAAAAATGAAAAGGCTCTGGCAGTATTTATACCTTTGAGGCAGTTGCGTAACATTAGACCCCACAGACCCAGTGGTACGGGGAGCAAGCTCGAGGAGACCCCTCCAGCATTGTGCATGGGCTGCACGCACCTGGTCCAGAGAGCTTCTGACTGGTCCGGGGTTCCCCTTGTCCTTTGCAGCCCCCCCCCCCTCAAGTTTCATTACACTAATGCTTTGAGGCACAAAATTGAACCCATTACTGACCATGCGATGGTGGCTCTTAGAATCTGTTTTGGCCGCCATTGGCTAGATGGTGGTGTAGGACCATCTACGTGGTGTGTTAATGGCACTGCGTCCAAGTACCGTTCCTATGTGGCAAGATTCAGAGAGTGCTAATATGTCATAATTCATCTGATCACTTTATTGCCATCTCTGATTTTCCCCAACATTCTTACTCTATTCACCACGCGTGGCTTCTTATAAAGTCACCAACTATTAATTTTAGATCACACAGACATGGATTCCTCTAACATACTATATATAAGATGCTGCACCTGAGCATGCCCATATGCAAACCTCTACAACTACCAGTACTCAATGAGCTCTCCTGGGGAAACTGGTTCCTAAACTTAAAATCACACAGGCTAATTGTCACTGCTATATTTTGGTCATTTGATTGCAACCCATTTTTATTCTCACTGGTACTGGTTTACTTACTACTACCCCAGCAGTTCAAGTTACAAACACGTGAGAGTTTAAAATAGCTCTTATTCACCTCATTACTTATGGGCCAAAACCGTTAATCCTCAAAGTCCAGTTTGTTCCATCTCATTCTCCTGAAACGATCTGGCCTCTTTTCTGCAATGATGTGATTAACGCAACTCCATTTGTGTCGGATACGTTCATTGGCAGACCGCAGGGCATTCAGAGCTGGTCTTTGATAATTTGTGGATGTTTGTAAAACTCTTCTTTGGCCTATTGAGCGCTGACCCTATGTGCTGCATACAACTTCATGCGCACCAGGGGCCTTATTTATGAAGGCCTTGCGCCACCGGTGCGTCACTTTTAAAATGGGAAAAAGTGACGCACCGGTGGCGCAAGGCCTTCATAAATAAGGCCCCAGGTAAGGCACTCAGGTGAATGTAACATCGTATGGGGTAAAAGTAAAAAAACGTTCTCAAATGAGCAACCTGTAGGTCCATCATGTTTAGGTCTGTAAATCAGAAACTCCTCTCCTGCTCAGTGTGCCATCTTGTAATATTTGAACATTATCTCTCCAGAAAGCAAATTATTGGCAACATTGACACGTCAAAAACAACAGAGAAATCTAAAAGGTGGCTATGTTTTCAGGGTATTCAATGTGCTCCCTCTGAGGTGGTATTGTAAGTGTATGCCCGTTAGACTCTGCACCCAAAATGATGCTCTGTGTGCAAATCCAGAATGCTGTAAAGGCATTGATGAAGACATAGTGTTTGGCACGAATGGTTATGTGCACATATATAAAAAGAGTAGTTTTTTCCACATCACTGATTCACCAAGGCAATGAAAGTGTGTTTTCCAAATTTCTATAAGAGGTCAATTTCCTTCTGGGTTCTTAAAATTCCATACATCCGTCGAAGCGATAGATCCATTCACATCGTGTCAATCTGACCGGTGCTTTAATTCATAACCAGCTTCTCTAGAACCGAAGGTCAACCACTCATTGTCCTTACCAGACAAAATAGTGCTCGATCCTGCGTGGAGTGAGATCTGAGCTTGCACTCAGGTTGTGTGTAGACTGGAAATGGATGGACCTGCAAATAGTGGCCAGCAAGTCCCAAGCTCCTCTGTGTTACCCAGCTTTTCCTTCTGCCGTCAGGTTCTCCCATGGGCAAATTACCTCTTTCAATGAGTCCTTGCAGGCAGCATGGCAGCTGTCCTCTTCCTCCTCTGAGTCGATGGGGTAGATTCGACACTCTACTGGAATGTCAACTTTGATCTGGAAAAAACTGTATTAAAAGAAACAGTAATCAAGAACATGTTTACAAGGTGCTTTTTTTAAATGTATTTGTAGTTATTTTTAACCATTGTACATGCTTCAGCAAAATGACTCTTTAACACTAAATACATAAAATATGCTGGCTTTTTAAATGGACAGATTTTTGATATGTAGCCCAAGACAAGCATGTGAAGTGGTCAACATTGCATGATCTGGTAAGGGAAATGTGCAGCCTCCTTCAAGAGTCATGCAGAATTTGGTCGTCTAAGATTTCCAGCGCCGTTTACTGTTGTGCTCGAGGGTCTGTCCTGAAGACAACTTTCTGCCCTCCTGTGGAGATGTGCTAATGACTCCCAGGAAAGATAACAGTAGAGGTCTGCCACTGGAGGATATGTTACCCCTCCTTATGCAGAAGGCCACACGGGTGTCATCCCAAAAGGCGAGCTTCCAAGGCAATGCTGCCAATGAAGGGCAAATGGCGAACACTTGGGAGAGGGACTGTTCTATTGTTTAGGTAGACAGGCTGGCACCAGGGACAGGGAAGGGGAACTAGTAAATAAACCAGTTTTCCAGGGATGTGTAGCCCTCTCCCCCCCTTGGTGGTCACACTTCTGGGTTGGGCTAGGTAGCTCCACACAACAGGCGATGGGTTGTGCCATATTGGAAGTGGGCAGAATGGAGCATCCTGGGATGGCCAGATGTCTTACTTTGCAGGAAGTGATCATCAGGTGGGAGGGAACCTGGTAGCCCATTGGCTACCAATTGCATCCTTTCCTGAGGCATTTTTTCTGAGCATAAGTAGGGCACCGCTGGCATCCCAAACTCAGATGTTGACTGGACTGGAAGAAGGATTGAGGATGGACTGCCCTGCTGCACAGTGGAACTGGAAAAAAGAGGCTGCACTGTCACGGACTGCACCTGCTGCACCTGGTGGCTAGCAAATGAGAGGGACTGTGCCTGCCATGTCCTGCTCAAGGAGAAGGAATCTTCAAAGCCCAGCCAATGGCAAGAAACTCCAAGTACCATCTGACTGATCTTCTCTTCACAGCACAGGGACACAATAGCTGAAGAAGACTGCTGGGGCAAGTTGGGAGCAAAAGCTTTCAACCCACCACCAGCTGCTGCCGGGCAGCACCTGGGATCAGGACCCAACGCACAAAGTTGCACCCAAATTCGTTGAGCCAGGGAGTGTTGTTGAAGTGCAGCTGGGACCTCCAGATAATGAGTTATTGACCCAGCAACCCTTGGACCATGATACTGGGTGACCGTTAGTCTAGTTATGACTGGACTTCTGCCAGCAACAAGAGGTCTTCAAGGAATGCTGACCCTGTGGCAAGGACTACCTCACCCGCTTCGTGGACACAGGAGTAGTCATAGCAATACCCCTGTCAGCCACATTACATTCTCAGCATCCTTTGAGCATCTTCAGCATCCTTCATCCCTTGCATCAGGACCACTCACATTGGAAAGCCCTGGAAAGGATACAAGTGCCAAGAAGTCACTGGAGATTGGTTCACCTGCTGAGGTAACTGTTTCTGAGGACCTTACTGGCCCCCCTGACTGACTCCATACTAGAGTTGGTCAACTAAAGTGACTGCAAGTGACTCCATTATCAGTAGCTCAAACATTTTAGCGAAAATGTTTCTAAGGGCCTGATTCACAAAGGGGCTTACAACTCGTAAATTACAAGTGAGGAGTCTCCGCACTCAGGCTAAAGTCTCTGCACTCATGGTGAAATCTTGGCACTTGTGGCAGAATCTCCGCACTGAGCACTGCACTGAGGAGATTCAGCCAGGAGTGCTGAGAATCCTGCCCGAATGCGGAGGTGCTACACTCACAGCTTTACGAGTCGTAAGTCCCTTTGTGAATAGGGGGCCCCAAGTGTCATATTTGTTGAATTTGCGAGGTTGTGTTCACTGTTGAGTGAATTGCTTTGATTTGACTCTATCTTGTTAATTCTTTATCTCCAGAACCCTCTGGTGGATCGTTTTAGTTGGTGTGACTAAAATTCATAAAAATACAGACCTACCTATTAGTACACATGCCACTTTGCAAAATACCTCACTGGTCACAAAAATACTGTTAGCAAATTGCGAGCGAGTATTTTGCAACCTGTGCTTTGTACATCTGCCCCAAAATGCTTCTAGAAATGTCTTTCCTTGGGAATCCCAACCCATTCTTCAGAAGCACTGAATTTGAAACGTAATCCGTAATGATATCTAGCAAGAGCTGGGGCAGTTATTTGAATTTACCAAATTCAGAGAAAAGCTGTAATACGGCATTACTTAAATGTGCATGCATGTGTGAAGTATGTGGTAGCATTAGTTGTTTCCCAGGCACCAACTAGAACACATATATAGGGCTATCCGGTGGAGTACAACTCCTGTTCTAGAACAACATACCCATCAACATCAGAAGGTCTCCTACACTCCTGCAATTCAGAGGGGAGCTGAAAATACATCTTTTCAAAGCAAACGTCCTCACCTATGTTAACCTGTCATCTTGTAACACCACATATATGTACCTTGGCGCATGTTTATGCTCAAGTTATGTAAAGGTGGAGTTGTGAGCAGTAAATCTACATTAATCTATATATATGTACCTTCACAATATCATGGTAGTTGATACTTTGACCCCAATATTTGGCAGGTGGATATTTTCATCCTCGATATTCTGTTATACAATCTGGCCAGAAATCTAAATCTAAATTGAGGTCCTCCTGCAAACGTTCCTACCCATTGATAATTATGTAAGCTTTCTCTTTTAGATATCCTCACCCTGGTGGAAGGAGTGATATCTAGAGATGACCCTGAGACAGTAAAAACAACAGATGTACTGAACCTGCCACTGCAAAAAAGAATGACCACCCCTGCATAAAAGCCTTCTTCCATACTTTGGTGTTTGGTTTCTTAAACATGTTTCCCTCATTTTTATATTAGGTAATCATACAAACTGTATGTCTTTCAGCACTTTCTGGACTGTTGATCGCCGTAATGCTGAGTGAGTATATGAAAAATGTGAAGATTGATTATTTTTAGCAACTCTGTTCAATATTTTTACATTTCTCAAAAAACATGAATTCTGGAAGTCCAACCCCGGAAACGTTATCCTGAATGTTCTGCACCTGGCAATACTGAATATGTGTAGGTTTCTGAAACTACAGCGTTAAGAAAAATCTATGTTTGATATTTGTGCCTCAAAGTTATCTATTACTGAGAGGAATACATTCCTTATCCTAAATTTTCCAGAGGACCTTGCAAAATTGGTGTTTGCCTTGTTTCTCTGTCCTTGCGAAATTGGAAAAAAAATTGGATTTTATCTTCTAACTATATCACACAGAAATGTGTTCCTGTGGAACTTGGTCTTTTAACTTAATTGTTTTGTGCCTCCAGCTTATGAGGGTGTTTTTTCAGTGGGTACTGGATACTCACAAGATGTAGGACAGACATCTAATTGCAGATGGAAAATAAGCATAAATGCTAGTGCGGGGCACCTGTCCTTTGGTTGGAGATATTAACCAAAGTTCACATGCAAATCAAGGAAAATTATATGTTTGGGAAAACCATATACAAATGGAGATATGTTAGTGTTTGTCAGACCTCCATCTTCCTGATAAATTGGCCAGGATACCGCAAAGAAAATTTAATTTGCAGATTTTTTAACAGGATCCAAAAAGACTAAGGACCCTATTACGTGTTTTGCTGTCCTGGATCACCCCACTCTCCAGGACAGCCAAACAGGTCACAAGCCCGCCCGCCAGATTACAAGCTTTTCGTGGTCTGGAAAGTGGACTGGATTGAGGTCCTGCTGCAGTGCCTTTCAAAGGCACCTAGGTATGCCATAGAATGGTGCAGCCGCTGGACTTCCAAAGCACTATCCAGCACAGCATGTACTGTGAAGTGCATGCTGTGCTAGAACCGGGGGAGAATGTCCACAGGGGGCACAACATGCACCGCCCTGCATGGACCCCTATGCATGGGGCACGAGGGGGCCCTCCATGACACTGCTGACGGTCCAGAAACTCATAATATGTATGGCAGTGTCGCAGCAGCACCACCAGCATATTGTGAGCCCCTGATCTCCATAGGACCAGCAGGGAACGTGGTTTCCTGGCAGTTGTGGCAGTGCAATGGCGGTCCGACCACAAAAGTTGTAATGCGGTGGTCGGACCGCCGCGCTCCGCAAGTCTGGCCAGGCTACTAACCAGGCCCTAAATTTCTCTTCTGCATTCCATGATAAGAAGCATATATATTACAATGGTCAGGGTTCCTCTGGGTCTTCATAGTGTGGGGATACAATGAATGCATCTGATTTCTATATTTTGTGGCAGCCAGATGCATTAAAATGATCTGCTGCAAAAAAGAAACATTTTATTTATTTATTTTTGTCATTTGATCGCAGATAGTACACAGTAGGGCTGTGAGAAAAAATATATCAACACTATATGTTTTTTTGTGTAAACTCTAAGGAATAATTGGTTGGGTGACATTGTTCTGTGTCCTTGTGATCTGGCCAGGGGGTTGTGCAGTAAACTACTTTTCACATTTTCTTTAAACTGTGTCTGAAACTTGACATTTCTCTCCAAGCTCCCTCGCCCTGAAGCACTCCTGTGGCAAATTTCAAACGAAATATATTTATCTGGGTCCCCTACATGTGGAGAAACCAGGGATGTATTGTCTACTGGGAAACTATTGATGACCCTGTTACACCTTATCTTCTGAGAAGACATTTTGAAATATTGATTTCAATACATTTGATGCAAAACACACAGAAGATCCATATTCCTCAACGCCCCTTGTAGGCCAACTGTAAACCATGTGCTCTGTTCCACACTGATATATTCTTAGGGTGTGTAGAACACAGAAATGTCTATTTGTCACTTCTTCCTATAGTCGCTGGGCTATTCCTAAAGAAACCAGCTTCCATAGTGTCCAAACTAATTTTCATGAAGGGATGGAAAGAATAATGTGTGCAAATATAGTCTCCTATGGGTGATCAAGAGAAGGGAAACGGTGCTCACAAGTAATACACCCAGTATTTGTCACAGTATTATTACGGATGTGGTGCTCAAAAAGGTAGGGATGTCCTCCCCAGTCCCCAATGTGTTATAAATAAAATCACTGTTACCGTTCAATCTTAGCCTCTAGCACACACTTATATAATGCATGTAGTCCATTCAGATATTTTTAAAATTCAAAATTTCACAGTTTCAAAATTAAACAGTTGTATTGTTTATTCTTTAAGTCTGTTGTTCGGTTCTTTGTCCTAGCCACAAAGCCAACAGATTTTCGTCGAATTTGGGGATTAGCTCTCGATTTACCCAGGCATGTCTGTTTTTTAAAAGTCCTCCTGTTTGCCAGTTGTCATTCCGTCCCGATAAAGCCCGCGCTGTGGACCCTGTAGTTTAATTCCCCGTCTTCCAGTGTCCCGTATAACTTGATATGATTGTAATCATAACAGTATTCGTGGACGGTTTCAGTATCTCAAATAACCATATCTGGTGAATTGATGATTTCCTCCAAACATGAAGAGCGAGTACCATCGGTAGTCAACCCAACAATACAACGATGACATTTTGAATATATCTGAATTGATTACATGCATTATATATAACCATGTGCTAGAGGCTACGATTGAAATGATTTGTTCAAGGTGAAAGCCTCATATGTGCTCCTTGTGCTAAGTGTCTGTGTAGTATTTGGACCCCTGTATTGGAAATATATGCCTCAGGTCTGACAGAAATATAGGTTTAGCGATTGACCCGGTGGCAGAGGGTCTTACCTGGCACTGCCGAGGAGCTGTGGACACAGTCTCCGAATTTTAATTTCATGCGCTGCTGATTACGAGTTGCTGCAATGTTTTAACTGTTACCTGTATATTTTTCCCTTAACCCACCTGTACTCAAAGTTAACAGGTCTGTCTAATCTGCACTTACGTTTTTAGGGGTTCTGGAGTTCGCTGTGGGCTGTGTGCTGTGTGAGGGGCTCCCGCGATCGCGGGCGCCATCTTGGCTTGGGTTCCAAGCCCAGTTTACTTGGTAGCCACTCCCCCCACACTGCTCCCTACTTATACGGGCAGTATGTGTCAGCGCAGCGGACGGGCGCAGCGGGCGCGACGAAGGCGCGCCGGAGTTGCGCCTGAGTTAAGCCCGTCTGCGCCCGTCCGCGGCTGGCCGGGGTTAGGGGCCCGTCACTCTGCTCCTCCATCCATCAGATACCCCCCAGCGGCCATGCTCTCACTCTGGCACTTGTGTCCTCCACCCTCCACAGTGCTAGAGCGCATCGCCTCTCTTGGGTTATGCAGCTTTCCCTCCGCACATTCACGTCCTGATTTGTTATTTCACCAGCTGTTCGATGCCCAACCTCCCCATGCTCACCTGGCACCTTCTCTCGATTCCATCCCTCTTTGCACCCCCTGTAGCCCTCAGCCCACCATCACTGCGATTCTTCTTAACACCAGGTCTGCGGTCGGGCATCAGCTTGAGCTATTCCACCTGCTCGACTCTCGTCAACCCGACCTATTGTTTCTCACAGAAACTTGGTTTAGGGATGATTCTCTTCCGAGCCTTTTAGCCATGCTGCCTCCGACCTACTCGGCCATTAGAATGGATCGCCCTGGGGGAAAGACAGGAGGAGGCGTTGCCCTGATTACCCGTACTGATTTTCACTTCCAGACACTACCTTCCTCCCCTATTCCCGCTGTGGACTGTCTAGTAGTCCGTTCTACTTCATTTGGGGTCCCCCTGACTTGTGTACTTATCTATCGCCCCCCTCAGTCCACCCCCCAATTCCTTACTTCCATTGAGGACCTTCTGGCCACCTTAGCAGTGAACAATTCGGCAGTCCTGGTTCTCGGGGATTTAAACTATTGGCCGAATGACCCGGCTGAGGACGCCAGATCTAAGGAGTTCACAGCCTTGCTTGCTAGTCTCAACTTCCTTCCCCAGCTTGCTACACCTACTCACATCCAAGGTCATCAGCTTGACCAAATATGGACCCTCAATATCCCAACCAACTCCCCCACCACTTCGCCTTGTCCCTGGTCAGATCATTCCCTTATCTCTTTTGCACTGAACCTTGGACGTCCGCCAAAACCCCCTTTGCCCAAAAACATCTGGGTTAGAAAGTGGGACAAGGCTGACCTTCCCGATGTCTGTTCTTCCCTTGCGGCATCTTGCCCTGAGCTTAGTGATCTATCCCTCCCCACTCAGCTCACAGCCATCAACAACTGGCTGCTAAAGGCATGCAACAGCATTGTTCCCCTTAAGAGAGTGGCTATTAAACGCGCCCACGCTGCCAACAGATGGTTCTCTCCTCTCCTTAAGGACAAGAAGTTGGCGGCGCGCAGAGCAGAACGAGCATGGCGACGCACCTACTGTCCCCTTCTTAAAGCAAAGTACTGCCTGGTACTCAATGAATATAAAAGGGACATACTAAAAGCAAAAACTGAGTACTTCTCTGGTAGAATCCTGGCAGCGGAAAATCAATCTAAGGAAATATTCGCCACGGTACACGAGCTCGCTGCCTCCGACAGGGTGATCTCCAAAATCCCTCCGTCTCAATCACTCTGCAATTCCCTTAACTCCTTTTTTATTGAGAAGGTAGCTCTCATTAAGGCCAACATCCCTCCCTCACTCCCGACATCGATCACTGCTCACCCGCTCCCCGCTGCCCCACTCCTCACTCAGCTTCCCCCTTTGACACGAGAAACCCTCCTCCCCTTACTGGCCCGGGTAAAATCGGATTCACCCCAGGACATCGGGCCGGCTTTTGCCCTAAAAGAGATCTTTTCCAGCTGTTACTCCCCTCCACTCACATTAATTAATCACTCCTTTACAACCGGCATCGTCCCAAATGCCCACAAATCAGCAGTTATCATTCCAATCTTAAAAAAGTCAGGTGCCGATCCATCTCTGCCCACTAACTATCATCCCATTTCCCTTCTCCCTTACTTGGCGAAGGTGTCAGAGGCTCATGTTACCAGGACTCTGAGCTCCTTTGTGGAGTCTACTGGCCGCCTTTCTTCTTGTCAGGCAGGTTTTCGTCCGCTGCACTCAACCGAGAAGGTGGTAGTTTCGGTGATGGACAAACTGAGGGAGGGCATTGACATCTGCCTCCCCCAGGCCCTGGTCCTCTTAGATCTGTCCGCCGCGTTCGACACGGTGGATCATGACATTCTTTTGACCCGGGTCGAGGTGGCGGGCATTGGGGGCATGGCCCACGCCTGGCTCCGGTCCTTTCTAACGGACAGGGAGCAGGCTGTCCATCTGGCAGACTTTGCTGCCCCTCCTCGCAGAGTGACATGCGGCGTTCCCCAGGGCTCCTCTTTGTCTCCCTTGTTATTTAATTTATACATCTCACCCCTCATTTTTTCTTTACAGCAGATGGAGGTCTCGGTGTTCAATTACGCCGACGACCTCCAACTTATTTTTAACCTCTCCCACTCTCCCTCCTCTGCCCAGAATTTCCAGAGGGTGATGCTTTTCATCCAAGATTGGATGAACTGCAACCACCTCAAACTAAATCCCGACAAAACCGAACTGGTTTAGACTGGGAGTGGTTGCAGTCCTTGGTCCCCGTCTTTCTGGCCCTACTCACTTGGTCCCCCTCCCCCCCCGGTCCCTAAGGTCAAAACCCTGGGCATTTTTATCAATTCCCAGCTCTCTCTTCACACGCAGGTTCACTCAGTGGTGTCCTCCTGTTTCTTTTCCCTTCGCACTATTCGTAAGGTTTCCCGTTTTTTTTCCGTTTCTGCCCTTAAGCTCATCCTCATGGCCATGGTGCTATCGCGCCTTGACTATGGGAATGTGGTCTATAATGGCGCCCCAGACTACCTGATTCACCGGCTTCAACAGATACAAAACCAGGCTGCCCGCCTGATTTACGGACTCCCTAAATTTCACCATGCCACCCCTCTGTTGCAATCTTTGCATTGGTTACCGGTGAAGGAGAGGGCTCTTTTCAAGTTGGGCTGCATGACTTATCAGGCTAGGTCAGGGACTGCCCCCGTCTTCCTTTGTGATGTCATATAACCCTACCTTCCGGCCAGAGAGCTCCGCTCCTCTCACCAGGCCCTCTTGACAGTTCCCCGCTTCAGGAAGAAGAGGTCCGGGGGGACGAGATTCGCGGTCCTAGCTCCATCTTTTTGGAATTCCCTCCCTTTTGCCCTTAGAGCTTCTACTTCCTATGTGGAATTCCGTAAACATCTCAAGACCTTCCTGTTTTCCAGATCCCTAGCAGTTTAGCCTCCGTCTCTGATTCCACTGGTTCACCGCTGCCCAGCGCCATGAAACCGTCCCGGTATAAGTGCGCTCTATAAATACGTTAAAATTCAAATTTATAGAAATAAAGCCCCCACTAGAATCTACCCAATCTTTCTTGGAGAGAAATTGTGTTTGAACATTTTAATACGCATGACAAAAAGGTTTGAGGTAATTGATTTTTCATGTTCTACTAGCTAAGACAAGTCAAACACCAATATCAGGCTCACTTCCCCCCCATTTGACGTGAAACCTATCATCATTAAGGAGACAGAGAAAAGGAGCACAATTTGAAAAATTTCACCAGACAATGCACCCCATGTGCTACTCAGTGCATTATTCCCCACTGCACTATTGACATGGAGCACCACCACACATAGCACAGTGAACCATCACCTTTACCACATTTCATTTACTTAAATTCAGCAGGTGTGGTATCCATTTTGGAAGCCTTCGCCCTGGTTCAACCTAGCATAAGCTAGAAGGCAAGGACAGCAGTCCCAGAAAAAGGAAGACTATTCCCTACATTCCTGTAAGTGGAGGGAAGAGACTCAGACACTGAAGTGAGGGAAGTGGAGACATGTCTGCCTTTTGAACTTTTATGAGGCTTTTCGGTTAGCAAGGAGCTGTCTATTAGTCTTTCTGAGCACTGACCATTGGTGGAAGGTAAAGTCAGACGAGGCTCCTCTGCTAAGGTGGAGGAGCGGCGCCCCACTTCTCTCTGAGCAGTGATCAAATGATAATAACACAATGTTAATAGTGTTACGTTATTATCATTTTATTTTTGGGATGGAGTGAGGTTAGGGAGGGGGGAGGCTGGGCTATTTGACGTCGAAACCAGAAGGAGGAGTAGTGGTGGACACCATAAGTGTGCATGATGGTTTGACCAGCCATCTTGAGCCGGCCAAACCGTCATGAGCACTAAATGTTTATCCACATGGCTGTGTTGTACAGGAGGGTGAGAACTGACACAGGGTCCCAATCCCTGTCTGAGCTCCAACCAGGTCGCTCAAACCAATCCAATTATCAGCATGAGAGACACGCTGGGATTGGCATCTCGGAGTCTGCCAAGCGTGCACTAGATGCCGGAGTCAAAGATAGGGAGAGAGAAGAGAGGCCGCGGCTGCAGCTGGAGTAGCAGGTACGTACAATTTTATTTCATTTTAGTTAAGTCTTCGTGTTTGTATTCCCCCCCTCCCTGCCCCACCGCTTTGCGATGCTTTCAGCTGCTACTGGGTAAAGTTGAAGGGTGGGACTGTAGGCTCTGTTGTGAAAGGTGGGGAAGTCTTTCAGCAAAACCTGCCTTCTGTCTTTCACTGATTACTTTTTCAATTGGGCTCATGACAGTCAGGTGCACAAAGCTTACATCTAATTGTGCCTCTGATTTGGATGCTCTAGGAGAGAGATAACCCCATTGATGCCTGCTGTAAGAAACATCACTGTACACAAAGGCTCTGTCTGGAGTGCAGCCTGAAGATGCCACTTCAAGGAAGAAGCAACGGAAACTAGTTCTGCAGTTTGAGACAGTGGATCCATATCTCTTGACCAGAAGTTCTATATAAAAATGGAACCTTACCCACTTCACTTACTTCTAAGTCCACACCCTTTATGACCCAGGTAGTGCGCGCTCTGCTGAGTACTCAATTGACTACTGTACAAACTGGGCTTTTGACTGCCTGACAGCCCATCTCCCAGAGTTGAAGGGACATAACCTGAAGTGTGATCTTTTTTACTCAAGGAGCTGCATACCTGCCTTGTAGTGCCAGCAACAAGACTGCCTGTTGCGAGATGGAAGGAGCCTACCTGAACCTGCAGGAGAAGAGACTGTCTAGGATCAAGGGTCAAGACTGATTTGCATATGGCTGGGTCTGAACTTGTGTGGCGAAGTGAGCTAAAGAACAATGACAGATCCATCCATCATCTCCCTGTGTTTACTTATGAAGAGTGAGGTCCAGGGCAATACTAATGACTGTGGGGCATTCAAGAGGAAGCAGACTGCTCAAGAGTAATTTAGGGAGAACTCTGGTGTCGTAGAATTCCCTAGTCTCTCACAGGTTCTTGGTGGGAACAATAACACTACAACTACGTGAATGCCAAAGCCCGAGTCGGGTGGCAATTACATGATTGCCAAAGACCCAATCAGGGCTACAACTGCACGATTGTCATAGGCCCATATGGTGTTGCACCCATCTTTGGTCCTGTTGAGACCGCAACCTTTCAAAACTGTCGACCGCCCGACCAGTGGCCTGTACCCTTTTCCGCAAGCTGCATCACTGAAGACCATTGCAGCTGAATCTATAACCTCAACTATGCAGGACACGGTGCTGCAGCCTCTGCAGTTGAGGCTGGGCATGTACACTGCTGCCAATGCCCAACTCCATTGAACACTTAAGACCTTTCTGGTTCCTTGTGGCTCTCATTGAGTGTGCATTAGGACTTCCTCTGTACATGTTAGCATTGGAAAAGTTCCACCTGGGCCAAGGAAGGGTATAAAAACTCAAAAACTGAGTACATTTTACATATGGGTACCAAAGCACTGCAGCGGAACAAAAAAGTGAAAGCCTTATCTATCAGTGCTATACCCAGAGGGTGATAATGTATCCATGGATTATGTACAGTTTTGTGTTCCCTGTGTGTGGTCAAGGCGAAGTGAACATATCACAAGAAATGTTAGGTAGGCCCTCAAACATCTACCCAAGTGTCATGCTTCGTCCTCGGGCTTCCTCATTCACCAAGAATGATTACAATGTCAAATAGACTTCTTATATTGAAGAAATCTTTTTTGCCATCTCACTAGAGTAAGAGAAGAGTGGAGATCCTAAGAGTGCGGTTTAAAAATCTCTCAGCTATCTCAGAAAGTATTTAATTCCTGTGTACCAATGTATCATTTGGGGTCCTTAGGGAGGACTCGCACTCGTGCACCACAGTGGTCCCCATGTTTCTACCAAGTGGCTCTGTATGCGATCTGCATCTTTCATCAGGACCTGGATCCCTACCATATATATATATATACATACATTGTTAATACATCACACATACAATATTTAGCACACTCTCAAAGTATATTTGCTGAGAACAGGTAGTAATTGTTGGGTTTTTTGCCTTAATATGGAACCTGTAAATTACATAGAGATAAAAAGACAGACACTCAGAACAAAGTTAAAAGGACTCAAATGACAAAGGCTAGCAGTGTTATATGCTAATTACTACTACATGCTCACTGTAGTTTGTGGCACTTCAAAAGCACACATGCAATGCTCAAAGTGAAACACAGGAAAAATCATTCCTCCTAAGAATAAAAGAACCGCCTGTCCATGTGAGTCTTTCAGAGTTCCACGTCAGGTGAGTGGGTTATAATTTAATTCCCATTGGAATGCTGGGAATTCTGGTATGCCAATCGCGTTGTACGTAAGACAACAGAGACCACCAATATGCAGCATGGAAATCATAATAGGTAATACCGGGCATGCTGGTAAATCAAGTAAAGTGACAACAATGTCAGTGGAGACAATGCACAAATGCTAAAATTATGTACGGTGTGATAAGTTGCCAATACAAGCAGGCATTAGAAGAATGAGACATGCATGTTCCAAATCAAGATGAATCATTTGTTGGAACATGTTTTCTTAGTAGGTGTAGGTAGGTACCTACCTCTAGTAATGAGGCCACAATAACAATATAAAATCCTGTCAAGGTCTCAATAATTCATTTCCTTGCTCAACCCTTGTTAGCTAGTTGCGAGCAGGAAGGCTTAACTCATGAGACAGGTGTGTAAAACATTTAAAAACGCCAATACATTTAATAAGTAAGACACAACACACAATAAAAATCCAACACTAATTTATACAAATTGGAAATATTTGTATGATTACAATGACACCAAAATTATAAAAATCCAATGTAGGGAACGAGACATATGCATTTTTAAAGAATAAACACTTTCTAGTGTCTAGAGGACAAAAGCGCCACTTTGGGACATCTGGTCGCGCTTGACTAGAACAAAGTCAAAGTTTCAGGCCAACCGCGATGGAGCGCAAGTCGGATACAGTGAGTGGAAGTTACCTTCTGACTTAGTCACTTTTATTTTTTTTTCTCTCGGCGTCAAGTAAGGCTCCTCGTTATGACGGCTTTAGGTTCGACGAAGGCAGCTGGGTCCAGTAGGAGGCCTCCGTGAACTCTTGAAAGTCTTGTTGATGTGAAAAGCTCTGGAGCTACAGCAGGATGAAATTGGATTTCTGGACGGGTCACGGTTCGATGTCGCCGGTTTGACTCTTGACGACAGGGCGGTCAACTTATCGAGTTTTTTTGGTCAAAATGCTCCAAATTATCTCAGCCTTCTGAAGATGCTTCCAGAAGGTACTTTGGGGGTTCTGAGTTTCCACAGCACCAAACCAAGTTTCCACAATCTCTTAGTTGCTCCTTGGGGAATTGTGACTACAGTTCCCACAATGCACCTGGCCAAAACCTTTAAATTCCAGCTGAGGGTTGTCAGCTGATTTCTTCTTGTTGGACATCATGCAGGTGGAGCCCTTTTCATCTCGGCATGGATGGCAGTGTGCTAATCCTACGCTCAAAGAATTTCATAGAAAAGAAGACATTTGAGGTGAGCAAACTTAGAATGTTGCTGGTGTTGAGAGTGCTCTATACTGCTTTCCACCTAAACTTGAGAACTGCCCAGAGTTCTCTGGGTTTTTTTTGGCATAATTTATCCGTCACTCTATGCCTGACAGGGTAATGTTTTGACTTATACTCGCTGCTCTCTGGTGTCAGGACAAAGATATACCTCTTTGAAGAGCTCAAGTGAGAGCGAAGTACGTGTAAGGATGCTTTAATTTTTTTCAGGTTGGCTTGGATGGTATTTAACCAATCCAAGGTTGTAGTACAGTGCCTGGAGTGGTAAAAGGCTTTGCCCATTTTATTGCTCAGCATGGATAGCACTGTGCCAGTTCTATGCTTAAAGACTTTGCTGTAGAAATGGCAAAATACTATTTCCCTTTCCAGCTCAGCCCTGATGGCACTGTGCTAATCCAATGGTTAAAGACTTTGATAGAAAAGCAGACTTTTGAGGTGAGAGTGTCGCTGATGTTGAGAGTGCTCTATACAGGAGCTGATTTCCACCAAATCTTAAGAACTACCCAGAGTTCTCTATTTCTTTTTTTGCATAATTTATACATCACTTTATGCCTGAAAGGGTATTGTCCTTTAAAAGGATTGTCAATGTTCCTGCAGGCACCCTTGCACATTACAGGCACCTCCTGTCCCGCAATTAGCTGCCCAAATAAGACAGCAGCAGACCCGCTAGTATCGTGCCATGGTGCAATCCGACGGCCAGGCTGGCCGCTAAACATAAAAAAGTTAGAGTTGGCCCACGCTGGGATGCACACCCAAGTAGGTAATGTGCCAAGACAAAGGCCCCTGCCATGAAACAAAGTCCTTTATTATTCTCTCCTGCCAGACGCGCTTCGGGCCAACGCCCTCCTCAGTGGCAGACCAAGGGACATGACATCGTGCAACAACCGCCAGTAAATCACCATAATGATTAAGCTCAGGTAAGCTGGTTGAAGCTCTGGTTTCTGGGACTGGTGGTTCAGTAAAACCCATGTGGGTCGCCGCCGTCACTCACGTTCAAAGTTCCTTTAAAAAGATAATCAATGTTCCTGCAGGCACCCTTGCACATTACGGGCACCTCCTGTTCCGTAATTAGCTTCCCAAATAAGACAGCAACGGGTGCAATCCCATGCCGGGCTGGCCACTAAACTTAAACAAGCAACGGTTGCCCCTCCCTGGGATGCACACCCAAGTAGGTAATGCGCCAAGACAAAGGCCACTGCCATGATACAAAATCCTTTATTATTCTCTCCTGCCAGGCGCGTTTCGGGCCAACGCCCCCCTCAGTGGCAGACCATGTGACATGACAGCATGCAACAACCACCAGTAAATCCCCATAATGATTGAGCTCAGGTGAGCCGTTTGAAGCACTGGTTTCTGGGACTGGTGGTTTGGTAAAACCCATGTGGTCGCCGCAGTCACTCATGTTCAAAGTTTCTTTAAAAGGATTGTCAATGCTCCTGCAGGCACCCTTGCACATTACGGGCACCTCCTGTTCCGCAATTAGCTGCCCAAATAAGACAGCAGCGGACCCACTAGTATCTTGCGATGGTGTAATCCCGCGGCAGGGCTGGCCGCTAAACATAAACAAGTAAGAGTTGCCCCTCGCTGGGATGTACACCCAGGTAGGTAATGCACCAAGACAAAGGCCACTGCGATGAAACAAAGTCCTTTATTATTCTCTACTGCCAGATGTGTTTCGGGCCAATGCCCTCCTCAGTGGCAGACCATGTGACATGACGGAGTGAAACAACCGCCAGTAAATCATCATAATGATTAAGCTCAGGTGAGCCGATTGAAGCACTGGTTTCTGGGACTGGAGGTTTAGTAAAACCCAAAGTTTCTTTAAAAGGATTGTCAATGTCCCTGCAGTCACCCTTGCACATTACAGGCACCTCCTGTTCCGCAATTAGCTGCCCAAAGAAGACAGCAGCGGACCCGCTAGTATCTTGCGATGGTGCAATCCCGTGCCTGGGCTGGCCGCTAAACATAAACAAGTAACAGTTGCCCCTCGCTGGGATGTACACCCAGGTAGGTAATGCACCAAGACAAAGGCCACTGCCATGAAACAAAGTCCTTTATTATTCTCTCCTGCCAGACGTGTTTCGGGCCAATGCCCTCCTCAGTGGCAGACCATGTGACATGATGGCGTGAAACAACCGCCAGTAAATCTCCATAATGATTAAGCTCAGGTGAGCCGGTTGAAGCACTGGTTTCTGGGACTGGAGGTTTAGTAAAACCCAAAGTTTCTTTAAAAGGATTGTCAATGTCCATGCAGGCACCCTTGCACATTACAGGCACCTCCTGTTGCGCAATTAGCTGCCCAAATAAGACAGCAGCAGACCCGCTAGTATCTTGTGATGGTGCAATCTCACGGCTGGGCTGGCCGCTAAACATAAACAAGTAAGAATTGCCCCTCGGTGGGATGCAGACCCAGGTAGGTAATGTGCCAAGACAAAGGCCACTGCCATGAAACAAGGGGGCATATTATCAAGGGGGTTTATCTCCACTTTTCTGGCTTTAAAAGCCAAGAAAGCAGAGATAAAATTATCTCCCTATTACCTAGCTGTCGCTAACACCAGTTAGCGACAGCTAGTAGGAGATAGCGACCATCTTGGGCCCCACTTTGCATGTCAGTGATATTTATCACTAATGACATGCAAAGTGGGCGTGCCAAGATGTTAGCGACTGGAAACAGTCACTAACATCGCTATCTCCTATTACCAACTTTTGGAGATATTCGCGCTAAGCGCGAATATCTCCAAAAGCTAACACCTGCCCTGAACAGTTCTTAGCCATGTTATCCAATGGGAGGTGGATAACATGGCTAAGAGCATTAGCTCGGTAATGCATGAATATCTCTGACTTTTCAGCGATATTCATGCATTGCGGCCGTTTTTTATCGCATTTGCGATAAACCTTGGTAATACCAAGGTTTATCTGCGATAAAAATCGCCGCAGCTGAGCGGTAAATTTTTGTCTCTAACCAAGCAATAGCGATAATTATCGCTAAGGTCCTTTATTATTCTCTCCTGCCTGACGCGTTTCGGGCCAATGCCCTCCTCAGTGGCAGACCATGTGACATGGCGGCGTGCAACAACGCCGGTAAATCCCCATAATGATTAAGCTTAGGTGAGCCAGTTGAAGCACTGGTTTCTGGGACTGGTGGTTCAGAAAAACCCATGTGGGTCGCCCCCGGCAGATGGAGTGCGGAACAGGGGGCATTTAGATTAAAGCAAGCGCGAGGCAGTTGGACATTTGACATCCCCTTGAAAAACATTATTGGGTGTTTCAACAGCATACAACCCACTTGGGTAATATTGAACCACTAGTCCCATAATGCATAGTACTACTCACATGAGTGGAGTGCTTGAAATAAAAGAAGGGAACTTACTGGTGTTTCCTGTCTGCTGTTGTGCACGTGATGTCCATGAGGAAGGGCTCACGCCCAACATGCGTCGGACACGGAAATTGGTTGAGGAGTGTGTATGCTACAGCTGCGCTTGTTTTTCAGCAGTGACCTACCTGGAGTGCTGTCTCTTCGAGGGGTAACCCTTAAACTTTGGATGTAATGAGGTCTGCCCATCCACAAGACAACACCACCATGGAACCTGAATGGGTCCGCCTTTTGCTTATTGGGGCAGTTGGAGTGCCGAACAGGAGGCGTTTAGATTAAAGCAAGCGTGAGGCAGTTGGACATTTGACATCCCCTTGAAAAACTTTATTGGGTGTTTCAACAGCATGCAACCCACTTGGGTAATATTGAACCACTAGTCTCTTAATGCATAGTACTACTCACTCACATGAGCGGAGTGCTTGAAATAAAAGAAGGGAATTTACTGGTGTTTTTTGTCTGCTGTTGCGCTCCCGATGTCCATGAGGAAGGGCTCAAACCCAAAACGCGTCGGACACGGAAATTGGTCGACGAGTGTGTCTGCTACTGCTGCGCTTGTTTTTCAGCAGTGACCTACCTATAGTGCTGTCTCTTCGATGGGTAACTCTTAAACTTTGGAAGTATATATATAAATATATATACGTATATATATATATATATGTGTATATATATATATATATATGTATATATATATATATATATATAAAACTCACACGTGCACAATCTTTATGATCGCTTGTTGAAGGTGGCTCCTCCGATTTTATCTGCAGTCCGTTGTTTGCCCCCCTTTTCAACTCAGTGAAGAATGCGGCAGCATCATCTCTAGATGAGATTTTTATCACATATAGAGACGCCGCTGTCTCCTGCTCCAAAGATTCCTCCACTAACACTATCCATCGAAGTCCCTCATCTCTCCATAACCCCCTCTTGCATTAAATTTTTCTTATAGTGCTACTCACCTCAAGGTATATTATACAGGGACAATGAATCATGCACGTGTTTAAATCAATGTATAGGCAATATTATTTAAGATAATGAGGGCTACAAGCTGTAGGAATCACATGTCACACATACTGGAAGGCCTTATGTGTTAAGAATGCTTTGCCTAGAGAAACACAAGCTCAGGATTTAAAACATAAAGCAGTGGTTGGAGTTATCTCTACTATTAAGCATTTATTCCTACCAGAAGTAAAGCTTTTTGGAACCTTAGCATAGCAAACTATTGAGAAAAGAAAACAAAAAGGTTCTCAGCCAATATCTTGGAGTATGCATGTAACTTTTTGATGCCAGTTCATAGCTCACTGTCGTACATTAGAAGGATAGAAACCTCTGAACTGCTAGAAGAAAAGAATCTCTGTGACAAAAGCATTAACTCGCTGAGCTATCTAAATAAATTGCAAACATATGATCTGCATGTTACACGTTGTGCTTTGCTTTGTCCTTTGTGCTGCGCTTTGTAGAAGGCACATTAACCCTCTGTGCTACTTAAATGTAGTGGAATGTAAGAGACTCTTCAAATGTATTTTATTGTAAAATGTTTCTTCTTGCTAGTTTCCCATTGGTGCACACGCTGAGAATCATGTATTGATGTAGTGAATGTACAAAAACCTTTGTCTAAAGTCTTCAACATGGGCCTGCTTTTTCTGCTTGTGAACCCTGACCTTTTCCCTCTTTTAGAAAGCATATCTATGCTGGATTTTCTGTAGAACTTAGGTGAGCTCTTCTTGTACTTTATGATTTATATGTCTATATGCGTATTCAATTCATTGTTCAGCTTATGTATTTATGTACTTGTGTTCTTTAAGTAATCAGTTAAACTTTAGCCTTTGTCTGTTATTCTTATTGCACATGTTTACAGCTTCATCCCAATGTTTGAGATTTATCAAAGTAGAACACTGAAGTCCCTTATGGACTACACTACTCCCAGTCTGACCAGCTGGCTCGCATTGGACAAGTAAATGAGGCACAGGTTTATGTGGTTGACAGCAAGGGGAAAGGTAATTTAATGGGAAGGGCAATTTCCACTCCTAGTGAGTGGTAGGTCCAGCCTCAGCTAGCGCCCTAAAAAGAAGAGTAATTACAAAAAGGATGCTGGGCTGTTCCTAGGAGTTTACTAGGAATGTACAAGACTCTAAAAGTATGGGATGTTGTAGGGTCTCAAGGAGTCCTACGATTGGGCATCCATTTTGTTGGATGTAATCTCTTCACACACACTTTCAGGTGTCATGCTTCATCATCTGGGCTTGCTCCTCGTTGGCTAGCGATTCTTCAGGACCTACAAATCTAACTAGGAATTCTAGTGAACTGTCTACGTCAGGATGATCAGTGTCTACTATTTAGAATACATTTAAGATTAATTATGTGTGCAGAAAAAAGAGTGTTTTCTGCATAGTACCTCTGTTGAGCTGCATCTACCTACAAGTTTAAGTGTGCAGATAACAACAGTATCCGTCGGGTGCAACAGCGGGTATAGTCATCCAACATCTGGTTGAGTATCCCGTGTGATCACGTCTAACACCTACCCCTCGCTAGCCACTGCACCAAAGCGAGAAACATGTTAACCAACTACACACACACTAATTTGTGACTCGCTATTCGTTCACCCCATGGAAGGGCAAAAGGGGGATTATGCACATATGTATCAAACATGTTGTCATATACTAAAATTGATGTTGTTTTTAATGATAGGTTCTACCATATTCTCCATATTTCCATTGATTCAGAATTTTCCTTGGTTTTAGTAAATTTTTATAATAATGTCCAGTTGGAGGAAATGGATAACACTTTTAAACGATTAGGAAGGCATATAAAAGCCATGTTGACCCGTAGTTCTAGAGATGTCTGTATAATTTGGGCAGGATATTTTAACTGCTCCCTATGTGCAAGAGCGGAAAAAGGCACCTGTGGTGTTGTGCTTGACAAAGATACTTTTTTGTCCCACTTTGAACATTCCAAGTGTGGAGATCATATAAACGAAATCATGTTCGGATCCGATATGGGGTTTGTAAATAGATTGGTCACCCCAGAATGTCCATTTGTCCCCACTTTTTGTGGTAGAGGGGCTACAACAACGATTGATTATATAATCATGACTGTGAGACATGGGGGAATGATACAGTCTTGTAGTACTCTTGATAATTCATTGAGCGACCATTATCCTCTTAGAATTGTACTGCAAAGTACTTATAGTACTTTATGTCTGTTAGGTACTCCTGACGTACAATTGGATAACATCACCTTGTCCAGGAAAAATGGCTATTCCTTAAAATGGTCAAACATAGTCCCTTAGGACTTTCTCAAAAAACTAGTGAAGAGCACGTGGCCACAGTTTGAGGCATGTACTGATGTAAATATTGAGGAAGGCGCTGTTGTAAATAATTTCATATTAATCGTCACACAAATAAAAAAACTTCTCTGGGTTGAAACTAAAGGCCCCATAAAACCCCGAGTAAGCTGGTTCGATTCAGTGTGTACGAAAGCATATTCAAATCTAAAACATGCATTACACGCGCCAGACAAAGACAGGACGTTAATTAAGGAATGCAGATATATTTATAAACAGGCCCTAAGAAAGAGGAAAGATACTATAAAACATGCAACTTGGGATGCTCTGTGTGAGGCCTCGTTAAGTCGAGATTCAGCAGCATTCTGGAAAGTTGTAAACTACCCTTCTCTAATTATAATAGTACTCCCACAATAGAGGTAGCAATATCCGCACCGGAGTGGGTGAAGCATTTCGGAGATTTATATTCTGCTGAATGCTCGCTAGGAGATTGTTCACTTTCTGTAACTCCTAATTTTGAAGAACCTAACTTAAACAACACCCAGGCACATGATGATTTCTCTATAGAAGAAGTCAGCGCTAGTATCAAGGCAAGTTCGGGGGGCATAGCACCAGGCCCTGACGGTGTCCTGGTAGATCTATATAAAAATGATATTGATTTATGGGCCCCGATCCTGGCTAGAGTTTTTAATTTTACTTTTCAGAATGGTCCCCTGCAATCGTGGCGTGAGTCACTGATAGTTCCAATATTAAAAAAAGTGGACAGACTAAGCTGTCAATGTTATCGTCCTATTTCACTTCTTGACAGCACCATCAAAGTCTTTGGAAGGGTCATTTTAAACAGGTTTCAAATATGGGCGGATGAAAATAATATAATCAGTGATTTACAATACGGGTTCCGTAAAGGGCTTAGTACAATTGACCAGTGTTTGAACTTACACATTTTAATAGAGAAATATATAAAGGCCAAAGAGGGTCGAATATTTTTGACTTTTATAGATTTAACATCTGCTTTCGACTGTGTCTCACACAATAAACTTTGGATGGTTCTGAGCAATATGGGGGTAGACATATCAATTATAAACTTTCTAAGGTAATTGTATCAGGACGCATCTGCGAGAATTAGATTTGGAAAAAACGGTGAATGCACTGATTCTTTTGGTATAGGCAGGGGCGTACGACAAGGCTGAGTGCTAGCCCCACTCCTCTTCACACTCTATATAAATGATGTGGAGAAAACTCTTTTAAAGGAATGTAGGGATATGCCTATGGTAGGGGATAGATCAGTGCCCGCATTATTGTACGCCGATGATGCTGTCCTGATGGCTCGAACCCCATTGGCCATGCAAGCCCTGGTTACCTCCTTTGCTAATTTTATGAGTGGATTAAACTTAAAGATAAATTGCTCAAAAACTTTTACTATGATTTGCGGTGGTGGCACAAATAAAAAGAGGAAAGCACTTTTTATTGGTATGACCCCAGTTGATTTTACTCCAACTTTCTCCTACTTAGGAGTTTTGTTTGATCACACTGGCAACTGGAACATTACAATTAAGACAAGAAAACTGCTGTATTGTAAAGCCATAATGGCGTTAAAAAACTTTAGCCAGAAAATTGGAAGGAAGCCTATAGGGTGTCATATAGTTACTGCTTACCTATATGCCGTGTTAAGTTAGCATGAGCTTATTAAATGTTTAAACGCCATTTTTCCTTTTGCTGCTTTTGCACACGACACATAATTGTTATTTTAGCTTTCAACCTAGAAGAGAGTTGTGATTTACATGAGAATAATATGTTATTTCTCTGATATCAGCTTGCTTGGTAAAATATGTCTGTACAGTGAGTGCTGAAGCTTCCAAGGATAACTCGACACAGTGTTGTTGTGAGGTCTGATCTTCGCACCTTTCTAGACATAACATGAATGCAGCTGCTGCCAAAATCTGGCATTACGCACGTTTTATATTGCTTTGCTTAGAGCACACGATACACACTTGATGATGCTTCGCATGCAGAGAGTTGGTGGAAGATGACGTGATCCTCTGCCACTGAGATCTTGAGGTATGGGCCCGCCCTGCTAAAACCCACAGAGACCTTCATAGATATAATATCCTATGCTAGTTAGGGAGGGTGAGAATTAGGTGTTGCTAACTCCTATTCATTTCAGCATTTTAGCATGCTGTCACCTTTTGCATTTTATGGACTATTAACTATGCTGATAACTTTGCTTGTGATACTATGTTTGCTTGTATTATCTAAGATACTGCGTTTGAGAACCCTGCATTAGTAAATAAATATTTCAAATGTGCACGTGTCCTCTTTTACTCTACGTTCTGGTTTGAAATGATTGCATAACGAAAGAGTGTTCATGTGTTCCACGATACCTGAGGTATTCTAAGTTCATGTTCTGGTCTGTCTAAACATTGGGAAGTTATACTAACCAATGAGACACTGTAGCTAGCTCGGTAAGGGGATTTTGGGTACTGAGGTGAGTTTTGGGCCACCTTAATTCACCGAGGTTCCAAATCTCTATGCACAGTTCTGTAGGAGAACGGAATTCCCGCTACAAGGCGAAATGCTAACTGTATATAAGGCCACTTGTTTAGCAATAGTGACCTATGGCGCGGGCTTGTGGGGGCATGCCAATGTGACATGTCTACAGGTGGTAGAAAATCTTTTTATGAAGTACCTTTTGGGTGTCCCGAGAAGTGTATCCACGTACTCTTGCCACACAGAACTTGGGGAACCATATCTAGTAGATATTTTAAGAAATGCCCCGATACTGTTATGGCATAGAGTTTGGACAACTGACGAATGTGGTCTAAATCGTATGATTTTGAACAATGTGTTAGGCCTAGAAAAGAAGAATAAAATTTGTTGGTTGACGTACGTGAAGAAATTTTTCGAGGATCTGGGAACCATATATTATTTTAATGACCCAACCTCTTTTAAGTAATATCTCAAGGAATGCTCTGAAAGAAAAGTGTATGGGATACTTACATGAACGCAGAGCTCAAACAGAAATGAAAATCAAAACTGTATTGGCACATGCACAAACTGTTATTTCTAATAAAATGCAGACATACGTCAAATTTCAGATGAGCGATTACGAGAGGTTTTTATTAACTCGTTTTAGGTTTAATTTATTGTTTCGGTTATTTAGTTTCCCAGACAAGAATGATTGGTCAAAACACCTGGTTACATTTCCCTGTGACAACCTGTCAGAGCAATCAGACATGCACATTCTTTTCTTTTGTAAATTTTATATTAAGCCTAGAAGAAAATTGGTCATCCCCCTATTGAAGATTATGGATGTAAATCGCTGTCGCCCTGCCTTTCTAGCTGTACAGAAACTGGACAATATTTTAACTGTCGTATTTATTTCCTCGTTTTTAAAAAATTCTTTTAAATTAAGAAAAACAATGGTATTCTGAATTATAATGTATTGTTCGTGAAATTATTCTGAATTGTTCCTGCAATTATGTAGAAATCTTTTTGGTATTATGACAAAGTGTTTATGTATTTACAATGGTGTTTATATTGAATTTACTAATTGAATGTGATTTTATATGTACTTTTATGGTTATTCTGCTTTAATAACCGAATAAAGAATTTGAATGAATGACTCGCTATTTGGGAGCATATTATCCCAGCGAGTACTAGTTAGTTCTATTTTAATTAAAGTAGGGGACCTCCACAATAAAGTCTCTCTCGGTACGCCTAACTTTATTTTAAACCACTTATATACGTCTACGTGTTACTGGCCCCCACCCGCACATCATCTATACGGCAGTTGGATAAAAGATCTCCGCCAAAGAGCCCCTCTTTGAGGTGTTGCCCGTTGGGTATTGCACCGCCGACCCAACGAGGAGCAAGCCAAGATGATTAAGCATGACACCTGAAAGGGTGTGTGAGGGCATTACATCCAACAAAATGGATGCCCAATCGTAGGACTCCTTGAGACCCTACAACATCCCACACTTTTAGAGTCTTGTACATTCCTAGTAAACTCATAGGAACAGCCCAGCACAGGTTTATGTGCCAACAGAGCTGGTAGCAGAGCTAAAAGGTTCCTAGTGGATCTGTCCATTACTGAACAGGTAAGTCTAGAAACAAGCACGTGGAGAGCAGGACAGTATTATTTGTGAAATCAATACTCATTTGGTCCTGCACGGTATCGCCTTCAAGACCTATCCTCTCTGCCTATCTGTAGGTAGTGTTCCGGGCGAGGAGTTGTGGTTTTTAATCTGCTTGGACCATTGCCAGCAAGTGTGCCGAGGCTCAACTGCTCCGCGTGGAACGGGAAAGATACCTTCGGACTGCGGCAGCCATCTTGTAATGTTGCTGTGTCAATATACTGACCGTACAGTTGCCAGCTGAATGTGGGTAATATTCCATAAAGGATATTTTAAGGATCAATAGTTATCAGAAAGTATCTAGTAGCTTATGTCTTGGCGGCCCTGCCCCAGTTAGCATATGCAGGATAAAGGTCTCATGAATTATTCTGAGTACTCTTGTGCGTAATATGCTAATAACAACAGTCCTTGGCTCATGCATGCATACAGTCCAACAGAAAATAACAAACATTTGTACAAAATTGGCTTCTGGAAATGCTATACGGGACGATTGAGGATCAAAATACACGCAGGAGTATTCTCCCTTCAGGTTCAGATGATACTGTTGGGCATTTTGGATTTTAATCAAGGGGACTAAAACTTGGTCAGGTCTTATGCCCTTTAATAGAGGATAACTACTGAGGTACTTTATACTCATTTGCATGGACTGAACTGTGTGACCAGCCGGGTTGGAAGTAGAAACGGCAGAGAGGTAGAAGAGACCGAGAGATTAACAAGCCATACAGCCCTGAAGAAGTCGCTGGGTATTCCCTTAACGATGAAACACGTGTTGGCTGGTCAAAAAGAATTAAATACAAAGACAAAGATCTGGAGAATTTTTTTACGTACTTGTTTATATGTTTTTTACACATTTTTGTTATTTTCTGTTGAACTGGATGCATGCGTGAGCCAAGGACTGTTGTCAGAATCAAGTAAAGGCCTTTTGGTCTTACATTTGGAGGGTTAGGGTGATTCCCTTCCCCTTGAGCACCGCATCGGCTTATAATCTGTGTTTGAATAGAATTACATGTAACTTTAGGAGCACCAGGGAATCCTTAGTTCCAATTCACCCCATTAGGACATTAAATGCTAATGCCCAGGTCAGCATCTGCATGTTTCCACCCTACAATTTTTTGACACTTAGGGGCCCATTAGAATGTCGGGCAGATTGCCCCCGCCAGGCTGGCGGTGGCTACCGCCAGCCTGGTGAGGGCAATCCGCCTGACATCCGCATTCGAATTCCCCCCCCCCCGCCATATTAGTATGGCGGGGTGGAAAAGGATTAATATGGTGGCGGTGTCTATTAGACACCGCCAGCCATATTACAATGGGCTTAGGGAGATGCCTTTCCGTGGTGGCGATGCCGTCACGGAAAGACATGCGGTCTTCACTCTGGGGCCCCCAGAGTGAAGGAGAGGTGGGGTGTGCACACGGGGGGGTACCCCCCTGCATTTGCATAAACAAAGCGGTAGGCAACTCGCGGTGCCTGCCGCTTTGTTTATGCAAATGTAAAAGTGCATTTTTAGCATTGTGGCTTTGCTCTCAGAACCGCCCGCCACAATGCTAAAAATACAGGACGCGCCCGCCACTGTGGCGGGCGCATCCTAATACCCCCCACGGGACCCCCGCCCTTATGGAGGGTGGTCCCGATTACCGATGGGATGGCGGGCGGACTAAGTCCGCCCGTCATCCTAATGACCCCCTCAATGTGAATAAAACAGAGATTGTCATCTTGAGCATTAAAATTGACTTGTGGCGTGATTCCTTTTGGCCCACTGAAATGGGGAACCCACCAAACCCCAAAGAAAGTGACTAAACATCTGGGAGTCATTATCGACAATAAGCTTTCTTTAAAATCTCAGCTAGGGTCAGTAATTGCATAGTGCTTTTTAAATCTTTGAAGGATTAAATAAATAGCCAGATTCCTCACTTTCAAATCTCTGATCCAAGTTGTTATGGCCTTGGTCATCACCTCCATTTGATTATGCCAACGTGTTACCTATTAGTTTCTCGATGTTTTCACTCACCAGACTTCAAGACAGTTAAGAACCAAGCAGCACGCCTTATTTACAAACATCCAAGAAATTGCCACCGTGCTTCTTTTTTGAGAGACCTTTATTGGCTCCTTCTAGAGCAAAGGGTCATCTTTAAAATAGATTGTATCCCTTTAAGGCACTTTCTGATGATGGTCCCTCATTTATAAAATCTAGACCAAGATATATATCCAAAACTAGAGACTTTGTTCTTCCCTGAAACTCTTGTTTATCCCTAAATATAACAAGAAAATAATGGATGGCATCACATTTTCTGTGCAGGATCCTATGATTTGGAACTGTCTGCCTCTCACTGTTCGGCAGTCCACTGATTACTTGTTAAAGACATGAGTATTTCAGTAAAAATATCAGTCAGTGTAATTTACCTTTGTAACATTGGCTCATGTTATCTCTTTTGTACCTCAGCGTCAAGGAACCTTTTGGTGTATGTGCCATCTACAAATTATTTTTAACATAACACTTGGTGACAACATGGGGGGGTCTTGCCTCCTTTGTGCAAGGACTACAACCTGAAATCAGCAAACAAATCATGCAAGGTGTCCTCTGTTGGCAAAGCAAGTCTGTAGACTAAATATTGCAGTATGCAAGTACTGCAGCAACATGTTAGTAGCCAAACGAAGAGGGGTGAAAGAAAGGTTCATGGTGGCCCAAACCCAGTTAATGCAGAATGGAGGTGTAAAATAGTTAAAAATGACTAGTCCAGGGCTAGACCTTGATCCCACTGTAGGATTAAACATGCAGGTAGTCTCCATGTCTTATGTTGGAAAAACATAAGGAATGAGTAGGGGATGGGTAAGTATTGCTGGAATCAATATAAGTGCTTTGAAGAAGGTTAACCCCTGTCAGATTTCCAACAAGGTCAGCCACTGGAAGCAGGAATGCCACAATAATCCTGACCAAGTGATGATTGATGTCCAACCTCAATTTCACGATTCAGGGAAGAACTTCTCCCTGTACCAAAACCCCTTATGGCAACCTCAAGAATTCAAAAAACAGGTTTGCTACAAACTCCCCTTGTTCCCCTACAGATGCAAGGAGAAAAACCCCATTTTGCATCAAGTAATTGGGCTCAGCAACGCTCATTCACAACCCAGGCTTCCCCAGTTCCTATAATGTTTGGGAGCTGCCTGGAATTCAAACAGGCCCAATGACCGTATCTGAGGGGAGAGGAAGACTGCGTTCTTGGCACAGTCTTAGAAGTGGATCAGAGTGGCTCATGTGTCGATGGAGAGGTCAATCGACATCCTGTGTTTTTTCTGATAGACACAGGAGACACTTGTTCAACTATTAGAATGCTTGAAGTCCTGAACTACCCCTCTCTAGAAATGAAGTCCAAGTGTTAGACATTACAAATCAACGATGTACAAATCCGGTCACATCCCCGGTCCAAGTAAAAATCTTGGCTATCAAAGAGCTCCACCAGTTTGTTGTATGTGATTCAAGTCCTGTAAATGTGTTGGGGCGGACCTACTTTGCAAGCTTAATTGTGTTATATATTGTACACCAGACAGAGTAGGGTTGGAATCTCAAGCAGCTGACGCTGAGTCCAAATTGCAGACACCTGAATCTGCAATCTGGTTATACCTGATCCTTACTAAAGAAGACTTACATTCAGACCTAAAGGAAGCAGTCAGAGCAAATGTATGAGATTTTACAGGAAAAAAGATTGGGTTGATTAAGGATTCTAAACCCTTAAAAATAACCCTTCGGCCCAATGCCGTATTCCCTTAGGCATGTCCTTACAAATTGACCCAAGAAGCCTTTGCAGGAATATCACCTGTCATTGAAAGTATGATAGAATAGGACATCTTGATGGAGGTCATTGGGAGTCCATGTAACTCTGATTAAAGGCCTTACAAATGAGATGTGGAGGATAGTTCAGGAATTAAGAAAAATAAATCAAGTAGTCGTGCCATGCTACCCCGTGGTACCAATGCTGTGACAATCCTATTCCAAATTTTCCCAGAAGCAAAATGGTTAACGGTGATTGACCTATGTCAGACATTCTTTTCTGTCCTCCTTCACGAAAATAAACAGTTGCTCTTCTTGTTTCAATTCCAACTCTCTGTGGTTTTGCGCTCTTCAGGGGCATACAGAGAGATCATTATTTTTCAATCAGATACTCAAGAAGAATTTAGAGACCTTATAATTACCCTACAGTTCAATTCTAGTTCAAACATGCACAAAAGGGCAATCAGGCAAAAAAATAAGAAAAGAGGGAAACCGCCTAGAGGACCTCCTGGGAAATCCAAAGATTGTGGAGTAGACGTCTCGCCCACTAGATAGCGGCATGCTTCATCTTGAGCGCCTGTCCACACTGATAGGGAGTTCTTATATATGGTATCTTTCTGGATAAAGCAGGGGTCCAGTTGAAAAAAGAATATTAAAAATGACTCAAGGTATACCCAAGAAAAATTCTTATTTATTGATAGGGTACCATGGGCATATTTAAAAACAAGTACATGTTTTGAATTGAGCATTAGTTTCTCAATCACCCCTGATTTATGCCAACATGTTTTGGCCCTTGCACTGAGCCCACGTGGGTCTAAGGCCTTTTTGAGGTCTGTGTGTATGTGACCCTGCCTATCTTTACATGCACTACATGCACATTAATGAGACGTAAGGCTCTCACCTGAAATGGGCCCCTCCAATTTCAGAGATACCTATATATAGGGAAAAGAAAAACATTATATTTCTAACCAATAAGTACAGTAGGTTTGTATCTAATGTGGCTTCCTTTGGAGTCCTAAACATGTAATTCACGGGGGTCACTTTAAACTTCCTGCTGGTAACATTATTTGTTACCCTGCAGGGACAGCATCACCTTATTCTCACCACCTCGGTCCTTAAAAACAATCTTTATCTTACTCCTTAAAAAAGAGAGGTTTATAACTGATGAAAGACGTGAAGTGTTGTTGAATAAATCTTGCAGAGAATATTCTAAGACACCAAATTACACCACTTTTTTTACACTGTAGGGGGTCCTCAATGGCATGCGAAGTGTCATTCTCGGTTTGAACCCAACGCATGTGAGCACCACATCAACTGTGATTTGTGTTTCCCTGACATTCATACTTCTTACCCTAATTTGTATTGTTTCAGGGTTCATGCGTGTTTGGCGAGTGACCCATACTTGTAGACAAAACATGTACAATAGGTAGTTTAAATTAGAACTGATATTAGTAGTGTAATTGATCATGGAGCACCATTTATGATGTTCATCCTAAAGGTTCTAGACTGCAAAATGTCAAATATTTCCCATTTTGTATATCATGGCTTTCCCCAGCAGTTTGCCTACACTGGTATTGTGAAAGGCATTAATTCTGATGTTTCGATATTGGGAGATGGCGTGTTCTAAGCTCCCACCAAGGGTTATGATAGCAAATGGTGATTAAGCAGACATAAGACCTTGTAAACCTAAATGTGCCACGTACTCCTTGCCATGATCACAGATACCGCCGGAAATTTGATATGTCGGTTACGTAGCAAGGGTCTACCGGTTCATGCTATTCAGGCCCCCAAATTGATGTTGTACAGGCCATTTTAGAGTTAGTACATGCATTGCTCGTGGTCTCACTGTTAACTAGATATTGGGAGATGGTGCAATTCAAAGTTCCTGCCAAGGGTATTGATGGCAAATGGTCAAAAACATCAGACAAGTCATTTTAAAGACTCGGAATGGTCTGCACAACAATCGAGAGGAGCCTTGTAATATTACAATTTTAAGTAAATTAAAGCTCCCAAGAAGCCATTGTAGGTTAAGTACATGCAAGGCTCATGGTTTTCCTGGTATCTAAATATTAGGAGAATGAGCGTTTTAAAGCTCCCACCGAGGGTATTGATGCTAACTTTTAAGACGCCTGAAATGGCAGAAACCGGTCCCCGGAAGCTTGTTTCCTTCCCAGTGTAAGAATTGGCTTTTGTAGTCTGGTCTGCCCTGTTCCCATGATGCACTGGGCCAGGGACAGACTAATTTGCATACAGCCAGGTTCTGAAACTGGGATGGTGCAATGAGCTAAAAAACGGTGTTGGATCTAGCCCTGATCTCTTGACTGGGTGAGAGTACTCTGCTTAATTCAGAGACTCTGTCCATCACCACCCCTTGTTGTAAATAATTTTGTCCACCCTAAGCGTGGAAGGGTATACTCAGATGTGAGTCCCTTGCTCATTGCACCATCAGGATTCAAGCAAGCCGGGCCGAAGACGCCTGAAATGGCAGAAACCGGTCCCTGGAAGCTTGTTTCCTTCCCAGTGTAAGAATTGGCTTTTGTAGTCTGGTCTGCCCTGTTCCCATGATGCACTGGGCCAGGGACAGACTAATTTGCATACAGCCAGGTTCTGAAACTGGGATGGTGCAATGAGCTAAAAAACGGTGTTGGATCTAGCCCTGATCTCTTGACTGGGTGAGAGTACTCTGCTTAATTCAGAGACTATGTCCATCACCACCCCTTGTTGTAAATAACTTTTAAGAACAGCAGACCAATCGTTTTAAAGACTTGGAAGGGTCTGTAGAACAATCAAGAGGAGCCTTGTAATGCTACAATTTTGTGTAACTTAAATCTTCAACCAAGCGCATAATGGCCTCTCGAATTTGGAAGTCAAAGTGGGAGAGGTGTGGCGCCGCGGCCAGGGCGACTGACGCTGGAATCTGGGGACCACGGTTCGATCCCCGGCTCCGGCGGCAGGTTAGCCCAGCACCATGTGACTCTGGGCAATAGCTCGCTTAATCTTCCCGACGGCCCCCCAGCGCCTAGAGACCCTTACGGGTGATTGTGCGCTTTACAAATGTGGACTTTAAATAAGGTTCGAGGAAGGCTAGGGGCAATCCTTTTGATAATTTAACAAGAGTAGTTTTGTTATCCCAGTTGGGCACTCCAGAGGAAGGGCAGAGGTATCCACGACTCCAAGGATTTGATTTTGCTTCTGACACCTGGATGTGATGGTTAGACTGCCGTCAAACAAGTTTCTGTTCATGCTAGGCTGTCTTCAAAGGAAACGAGTCCAAGGGAGATAGACACCAAGGTTGGCGTATTCCTGAGAGCAGCCTCACAGTCTTCATGGATTATAGTTAGAGCAGCACTTGGCTCTGTGCATCTTGGAGTGGATGTCTAAGACAATGACTTTTTGTGTGACACCAACCTCCCTCTGGGAGTTGTAGTCAGAGCAGTGCTCAGCTCGATATTTCAAAAGGTAGTAGTATGGGTGGGCTTTGCTCAGTGCGCTCCCTATTGCTTTGTGTTGGCCAAGGCGCGTTATGATGTTTCACACCCTTTCCAGGTCCGCTATGGTAATTCTTTTGCCCAAACTGGATAGATGTGCAAGCGTTTGCAAAAACACCTTTTGAAAAGCAAGTAAGTAAACATGGATTGGCTTTTTAATTAGGATGGTACTGTGAATATGTTCAATAACCAATGGGTTTATGAAGGCCCCATGGTAATGTTAAGCATTCATGGTGTTGGTAATGCCATCTGTTAATTTTTGGTCGAATATATATTAGGGGTAGTTCTTGTTCTATTACAGATGTGAGAAATTTTTCAATGATTAACCAGATAAAGTCATTTTCAGAATGTCCTGTAGACTCGAAGTGATGCATCAATTTGGTAATCATCTTTTTACACTGGAAAGTACTTTGGTGTTGATTGATGCCGATTCTTGCCATTCTTGTTGTCATGCCTAGACATTTTAAACCACATGTACCGATCAGAAAGTACACCACATTGGTACTGTCACAATTTGTGTGTTTCTTCAATGACCAGGGTGTCTAAAGGCCAAGATCAGTTTCCTTTGTTGCTTTCATCAGGGGACAGATATTGCAGTGCCCTCATGGGAAATGGCCAAAGACTGGTGGTAACCACCACATTGTGCGGATTCTGGGGCTTGTGGTGTTTTGCCGTTTTGGTCTTGTATGTACCAGAGGGTTTCTCAATGTCTTCCCTTTCTTGAAGATAAACATAGGTTTGTTGAAGTGTAATCAGCCAGATGTAAAAATCCTTGTTCAATACATAGATGAGCTACTTGTTGTGTCGATGATAAAAGAAGCTTGTAGGCAGGACCCTATTGCCTAGAGAGAATTGAGAATGTTCTTGAGCATGGTTGTCTATTGTTGACAATGGATCCCAAACTTTTTACTTGTGGCAGAGCCTTTACTGATGTTGACAAATACTGATGTCAATAACCCAGTACCAAGGGATGTCAAGAGCATGAAAGACTTCCTGGAGCTTAAAAGCTTACTTTACAGTGCACTCACTCATGAGATGCCCGACTACACAAAGGAGTTCATATTCTTTTACCATGAGCGCGATGGGTGTGCTTTATCTGTGTTGACTCATACCCATGGAGAGGCCAAACTATCAGTGACTTACTTCTCAGCCCCTCTTGATTCAGCAGCCACAGCATTGCCCGGTAGTCTCAAAGTAGTCGTAATGGTCAGTCTAAGCAACCAGCAAATTGAAGTAATCATGATAGGTCACCCGCTCATTGTTATGGTGCCCCTTTCCACTGATATTTTCATGACTCGCACTCTGTATTTGACTAATAGCCTCCTAACCTATGAGTGAACTTTTTTGGCTGCAGACAATGTTACTTTAAGGAGGTGTAATACACTGAAGTATGCTTCTTTATTGCCTACTCCAGACTTGGCAATACCTAAAAGGGAGAGAAAGGTCAATCACAAAGATTCAGGCCCCAATTGGACATACTTTACCAGGATTGAAAGTGAATCTGACAAAATTTTGACTGACGTTGGCAAACCTCTATGAGTCAGAGACAGTTAAAGCTTTGGTTTATGTAAACTGTTGACAAAGTTGAAAAGGACGAAATATAGTTAGTGTAATGGTAAGAGGACCACAGAGCCTTAGGCATCCAGTCGATGCAGAATAAAAATCCCCATATATTTCAAGATAGTGTAGTGACTTTAGAGTCGTTGTAGAAGGACATATTTATCACTTGATCTCATTGAAGCAAACATAGCACAGCGACACTGCAAAATTGTGAAAGTAGTTTTGGTAGCTGCCATTTCTGTTTCTGCAGTTGGCTGGATGTAAGATGTACATCTGTTGGAGAGAAATGTTTCCCATCTATTAATGAAACAAACTAAAAAGTCTGTCGCTCATGAGGAAATACATGAACGTAGAATTTAGCATGCACCTTACTCTGAAGGTGTTTATAGTTCTAATGTCTATTTTCAAATGTTAATTGACTACATTAGAATCATGAACCTCCAGGACTGGTTTGTATGTTTGTATCGTCCACTTCTGCAGCTGAGGGAGCTGCTTACTTCCACTTTCCCTCATCCTATCCCTTTTCCAGCAGCATCGTTCTAAATCGGTTCTATTACTAGCACTATATTAAATAGTTTTACACTGATTATGAAAAGCCTTTAGAAAATGTGCTGATTGTGAAGGGTTTGAATATGTATTTGAACTCTATTTTTATGGTCCTGCTAGCTTACACATGCGCCGAGACACCTTTGGGTAATTGTTTGCGCAATAAAAATCTCAAATAAATAAATAAATAAATAAATAAATAAATATTTGTGGTCTACTCAAATGCTTATAATTTTTCCAAGTCTTTTAAACAAAGGGATCAGCATTAATTTCTGATCAAATTCTTTACAGCTGTGATTAACACAAGTACTACTAACCAAAGCACCCATGTCTTCACTTGCAAATTAGCACGGATGAGAGAATTTTCATTGATGAATTAAATGAAAGAATAAGGCTAGATGAAGAAAAGAGGACTAAGAGCATGAACGTAGAACACAGTATGGGAAAGAGTAAAGGGATTCTAGGGGATCCTCCCCCAAGATTGAGTGTTGATGTCCCCAGAGAGGAATTTTGGGGGTCATTACGATGGCGGTCGGACTTTCGACCGACCGTCATCGTTGCGGTAGTGGGCCTGGCTGCCTACGAGGCGTCCTACCCACCAACCACAATACGATGCGACCGCGGCGGTCGCAGGCGCTATTTTTTGCATTGCGGCGGGGATGCAGTCAGCAGCTCCCTCCGCTATGCAAAAAAAAATAAGGAGGCTTTTGCATATCCCTGCACTACGTGGCAGGCACCATGCGGTGCCTGCCACATGGTGCAGGGATATGCCCTTGCCCCATTTGTTTCCGCCAGCCGCTTTGTGGCGTGTTGACCGCCGCAGAACGACTGGCGGAAAGGGATATTATAATCCCTACTTCCGGGGAGGTCTGCAGGTGGTCGGAGAAAGACTGCCTGTCGGGATCCTGGCGGTCAGTCTTTCTGACCGCCACCAGTCCGCCCGCCATAGTTATCTGGTGGGTGGAAAACCTCATTCCGATGGCAGAGGCCTGCCACCAACAGCGTAATGAGGCCTTTTGTGTTGGATAAAAGACAAGAAGGGAATGAGACTGGTCAGGTTGATGGTTGGTGTAAATATGAGCATAGCTATTTAGTTAGAAGATTTTTGTTGAATTAGAAGTGAGTATGTGTAATTTGTTTATTTCAGATTATGAATCCATAAAACATACATCAATATACTCAATGTTGGGGGGTGGCCTAGTGAACCATCATGGCGGACGTGTGCTAGGAGAGCTCCGTCCAGCCCGCTTTAAACTCCTACATCATCCTGCTTCCCCGTCCAACTCCATGCTCAAATTGTGTTCTGCAGGCGTTGTGAACTGACGGTTGCCGCTTCTGCCGAATTACAGATCGCTCCGTGGCTCGGAGCGGGTGCAGACATTGACGATCCTGATCGGGCCCACCGTCCCTGAGATCGAGCGGCCTGAGACGGGAGCCGCAGCACCGGTACTGTGCGAGGCCGAGGGCCGGTGTGCTGCCTTGGCGGTGTGGCTAATCTCAGGACCATTTGGGACAAGACAGATTCCCCGGACCTGCCGCTCACCCGCCAGGGGCGGATTGCGGGCCTCACTTCGCCCGCTGTACTGCAGTGAGTGTTGTTGCTCGGCGGCCGCATCGAGCCATGGGGGAAGTGTTGAGGGTGTAGGCGGCTAGGCCCCGGCTCATGTAGGCGGTCTGCCGGGCCGCATGGGCAACGGCAGAGGATCGCCGTGTAGTGGCCCTGTGGCGGTGCTCCCTGCCACCCCCCCTCTCCTTTGAGAATTGTGTGCCACTGATCGGCGCTGTGTCAGGCCGCGGAGGAGGGGTGTGTTCAGCCGAGTGCGGGAGCAGCAGACGCTGTGTGGGCGAGACTCCCCGGCTCGTTGGGCCTACCCCTGCACCCGGGAGGCCTCTGTTGTGGGCCGGTTGAATGATAGGGCCGCATTTGGTGCTCTGACTATGGAGTTGGGCCAGTAACCGGTGGGGACCCCCGGCGGGGGTGTGAGCAACGCACAAATTTCCCTTCTTCCCTTTGTGGAGTGGTGGGCTCGCCTCGGCGGTCGATCGGGCCACGTGAGCTCGCCATCTGTGCCCTGTCAAGGCTGCAGCGACGCTGTTCACATACTGTGCGGAGATTCGTGAGGGACTGTAGGGGGGCTGTCTTGTGCCCCCGTACTCTCAGCTGGGAGCAGGGCCTGGTGAGGACGCTTGGACTGCACACAGGTTTGGTGAGTGGCGTCCCTATTATACGTGGCCCTTGGCTGTGGTGTGAGGCTCAGGAGATTCCCTCCTCTTGCCCCTTTCCTCATCTTGTGAGCGGTGGACTGGCCGAGCCACCTGGAGAGGACCCCTCTGATGGACACTGGCCTGGTGAGTTGGGTCAATTACAAATACAGTAGAACATCGCATCGCCGTCTCCCCTGGTGCCATTTCGAGGCTCTATTCCAGTTGGACTACACCGCACACTGGGCAGACACCGCACCCCTTGGTCCACAGGGCAGTCTTGGATTTGCCATTACGAGGGACCAGCCGGGTGGGGGCTCGTCCAAGCAAAGTACAATCGACAAATTCACGGGCCTTGGGGCCTCTGCTGTGGCGTCGGAGGGGACGCCCAGGGATGTACCTGACAATGCCGCCCTCCTGACCGCCATCACACAGTCGAGAGACGCTCTGGATGCTAAAATTGGAGGGGTGGGATCCGATGTCATGCTACTGAATCAAGATCTGTGCAACGCAGTGGCATGGATTACGGAAACTGAAACGAGGATCTCTGGGATGGAGGATGTGGAAGATACCCTGCAGAAACGGGAGGCCTTCCTGGAGACGATCCAACAAGGGCTGGCATCCCGGTTGGAAGATGCTAAGGGGAGGGCCCGACGCTACAATCTCCACTTCGTTGGTTTACCGGAGGGGTGTGAAGAGGGTGGCATGGAGCGGTTCCTCACCCAGTGGGTCAAGAGTTGGCTCCCCCCGGGGTCGTGGTCAGCATGTTTCATGGTGGAACGGGCCCACAGGGCACTGACCCAGAAGCCCCCACCTGGTGCCTGCCCAAGACCTGTCATTGCAAAATTACTGAACTACCATGACCGAGGCATTATCCTGAAACAGGAGAGGACCAAGGAACCTCTCCTTTGTAACAACACCTGTATCCTCATATTTCCAGATTACACTAAACTGGTCCAGCAACGACTGCAGTCTTTTATGGCGGCAAAGGCCCGTCTCCAAGAGCTTAAACTCCCCTATGCCCTGCTGTACCCAGCTAGACTGTGGGTGGTCTTTCGATCCCACACTCATTTCTTCGATTCACCGGAAGAGGTCTTTCAATGGACAGATGAAACAGTGCGTCTCCGCCCGCACACGCCGCCCCAGGGGGACTCTGACTCCTCGCCAGGTGAGATGGTGCGGAAACCAACTGCACAGAAAGGGAAAGGGAGCAGATGCTCCAGGTCCAGATGTAGGTCTCAATTATGTGGCACCTCATCCCAAGCTGCATCGGCCCAGCGATTGCCTACCACATCGGACTGACGTGTTGGGGGTACTTTATGTTCAAAGTTCCTTGACATGTTTGCCTTGACCAGGGAAGCACGATTGAGGGCCGATCTCCCTGCATCTTATTGGTTGACGGGGAAGGGCCAGCTGACTATGGGCTGTAAGTTGGGGATCCATTGGTGGGTGGGGGAGAGAGCCTCCTGTTGAGGTCGGCCACTCACGCTCGCCGTGACAGATACTTCATCGTTTTTGAGGTATAGGGTGGGGGGGGGGTGTTGTTGGGATGTCTGGGGGGAGGGGGGTTTGTTGCTTGATCGCACTGGCCTACATTGTTTCCGAGTCACTGTATTCAGACCACGTATTCTGGTTTAGTATGCTTTCATACCTCACACACTCTCATGGCTGGGCCCTCTAGTGATACGCGGGATCCCTCTGGGACCCTTCACATAATGAGTTGGAATGTCAGAGGGAGGCTAGACAAAATCAAGCGGGGTGCAACACTTAAGCAGGCAAAGCGAGCACACGCAGACGTTCTCATGCTGCAGGAGACACATCTTATGGGGACTACGGTGCTATGTTTTCAACTATTTGGGTACACACATGTCTTCCATTCCGGGTTTGTGAGGGGGTCACTGGGAGTTGCAATCCTGATCCATAGACGAGTTCCATACACACAGATATTTGTCCCTTCAAGGGACGATAAGGTCGGACTCCATAGTCTTGGGATGTGTCTATTCACACCGCCCCTTTCTTGGGGCCTGGTGGAAAAGCTCATGACTTTGTGGACGGATATGCCTGATGGGTTAACTGCTGGGGAGGGGGGGGGGGATTGGAATGATGTGCTAGATCTGGTCGGAGATAGTTGGTGACCTGGGGGCCCTGTTGAGGCAGATAGGCCCACCAGGCTGCATTCCCTGGTGACGGGCCTAGATTGGGTGGATCCGTTGCGCCGTCTGCATGGATCTGCGCAGGGCTATACATACATGTCAGCTGTCCATGGCTCATTCTCCAGCCTTGATTACATATTTGTTCCCCGGGCCGTGGATAGTAGGGTGGTTGCTGCTGATATTCTTCCACGCGGACTTTCTGACCACTCGCCGATCACCCTTACATTGTGTGTGGGCCGAGCGGAGCAGCCATTCCGTTGGAGTCTCTCGGCGTGGAATCTCCAAAGGGATGAATACAGAGAACATATGGGAGGTGCCATTGAACAATTTCTGTCAACCAATGTAGGGACGGTGCAGGCGGCTGACTGCCTCTGGGAGGCGATGAAGCCCACTCTCCGGGAGGTAGACATTTCGTTTTGCGCATCGGCCCACAGAAGGCGTAGAGAGTCCCTTGTTCAGGTGGAAGCAAAGTTACTTGAGTTGAAACTCGCCGTAGAGATAGGGTGGATTGGCAGGCTCGCCGCCAACTCCTATTGACGCAACAGGACTATGCACATCTTCTTCTGGATAAAGCCCACCAGGCGTGGCTGGCGGCCCGCAGTCGGATCTACCAGTGGGGTCATAAGTCTAGCAAGTTATTGCATAAGTTGTGTCAGAGGTCGCTTCATTCTCAGGCCTTACCTGGCATTTTGGGCCCAGACGAGTCCATCCTCGTAGATCCCTCCATTATTGCTGAAAGCTTTGCTGTATAATATGCAGACCTCTATGCCCTGAGTGAAAGTCTCCCTGCAGCTGTAATTGGTCATTTTCTGGATGATCGGCCACCCAAGGCCCTCTCTGACGACATGCGAGAAGAGTTGGATCTCCCGCTCACAGAAGGGGAACTGGGTGTGGCGCTGGGTGAGCTGCAGTTTAGTAAGGCCCCCGGGCCGAATGGCTTCGCCTGCAAATTTTTTAAGCGTTATTTTCGGCACTTAGGGCCCCATTTTTGTGGAGTGGTCGAGGAGGCCAGGAAGCGGGGTTGCTTGCCTCGAGACTGGAGACATGCAGAGGTCGTGGTATTCCAGAAGCCCAGAAGAACCCCAGATCAGCATGCGTCGTATCGTCCGATATTCATTCTCAATGTGGAGGCCAAGGTGTTGGTTAAGGTACTGGCCAATCGCCTCCGAGCCCATAGTACATCCTTGGTTCATCCTCATCAGGCAGGGTTTTGCCCCAGCGGGCGACATGTTACAATTTTTGGCGCGTACACATTGCAGTGGCGACAGTCCAGGGGTCAGGGGAGCGGGCCGCGCTCTTGCTTGCAGACATGGATAGGGAGTTTGACCCCCTTAGTTGGGTATACATATTCGCACTCCTCCGTAGATTGAATTTCGGTCCCCGCTTCATGTCATATTTGACTCTTCTATACAGACCTGACTGGGTCGGTACGGGCGGGGGGCGCAGTTTCTTCCACATTCTCTATTGGACGGGATGACCTCTATCCCCCTATCTATTTGCGTTGGCAATGGAACCCTTAGCGTCCTGTGTACGGGTCGACGCCAAAGTGACTGGTCTAGAGTGGGCGGAGGGTATGTTGGATCGTATTGCCTTATACGTAGTTGACGTTCTCTTTTTTCTCACCGCGCTTAATACGCATTATGCAGATCTTTGGAGAAGTTTCGGGTCTCTATATGAGCCCTCGCAAATCTACTCTATGGGTCCTGGGGGGAGGGGCAGGTCCGGGTTCCTGGGCATCCTCCGTTCTGGTGGTATCTGGGGGGGTTGAAATATCTGAGAATGATTTTATCGGCTTCACCAATCACCTCCTGGGAAATGACTCTAGTCCCTGTCTGGGATCACGTACGGGAGGATATCAAAACCTGGTCCCTTATGCCCCTATCGATCTACTGCCGGTCGGCCATCTTTAAGATGGTGTTGCTTCCCCGCCTCCTCAATCAATTACAAAATCATCCCTATCCGATTTCTCCTGGATGGTTTCGACGGGTCAATACGGCCTTGGGCCAGTTTCTTTGGGCTGACGGAATGGCGAGAGTGGCCCTGCGGACATGCTTCCAGTCCACATATTGTGGGGGACTGGCAACCTCTTATATCATGTCCTACTATATGGCCTCCCATTTATTAGTCCTTAACAATTGGTGGTATGGATATAGGGCCAACCCAGCCTATGCGGTCGAGAGGCGCTGCATGGGAGATCACGCCCTCCACACTATACTATACTCCGCGCCGCTGCATAGCTCCTTGCCACCAGCTACGAAACTGATCTTTCAAGTGTGGCTACAGGTGTTGCGGAGGACCGGGTGGTGGAATAAGTTGAGGCAGGAGACTCCCCTCTGGTACAATGGGCAGGTACCCCAATTGGCTGCATTGTCCGGTTTTTTGGGCTGGGACTGCATCGGCATTTCTACCCTTGGGGACGTAATGCGGGTTTCGGTTCTGAAGTCCTTTCAGGAACTCCAGAAAGACTTTCAAATGCCTAAAACCCAGTTTTTTGGGTATCTGCAGCTCCGTCATGCCATCACCCCCTGCATCGAGGATTTGGAGTCCCTGGCTGACTTTAGTCCCATAGAGGCAAAAGTTTTCTTGGGGGATCTTCAGGATCACAAGATCTCCAAGGCTTATCGGTTGCTGGTCATACATAGTTCCCCCACACTGTAGCATCTCCGCGATGCCTGTGAGGGGGATATTGGCCACCGGTGTGTGTCCGATGCCAACATGAGGAGGGTACCTTGCTCCATACTATCTGGCACTGCACAGCATTTGTGCGCTTTTGGCCTGGGGTTCTGTCACGTTTCTCCGAGGTTCTGGGCTGGGACCTCCCCAGCTCCCCAAAGCTGGTCCTGCTTCATGTTATGGATGATATAGGAGGCAACATATACAAACGACATCTTATGTTACTAGGGTTCACCTTAGCCAAAAGAGATATTGGTAAAGCCTGGGAGGCTCCGAGGGCACCCTCGGTATCAGTATGGAAAAATGGCATGGATTTCTGTATGGGGCTGGTGATCCCCATCTTTGCAGCCAGAGGGTGCCCGCTTAAACATTATAAAATCTGGCAGCATTGGGCAGAGTACCGTGTTTAGAGTTATAACCGGTCCCAGTAGCCAGATCTACCACTTGGCGTCCCTTCAACTATAGTTGACATGTATTATCGCCCCTGGGATGTTGGTGTATTATATCTGGATAGATGTGACTGTTCTTGTATGCTGTTGCTCTGGGGTGGGAGTAAGTGCGATGGGGGGTGGGGTATGTTTTTTTTCCCTTTAACTTTTGTTATTACTTCAAATGTATTGCTCTTCAATTGTCCTGTCCTATTACTGAAATTGTCAAAGATTTTTCATTATACACTTTACATGCATGAGTTGTTGGGTTACAGCGCTCTGTAACATATTTGCTATTTGACAAATAAAATCTGTTCTTAAAAAAATACTCAATGTCATAAATACATTAATAGAATGAAATCCATATTCTTTTAAAATCAACATAAGAAAAGATCTAGTAGAATCAATTATACCACAGCTCTTTTTTACATGACATTCCATATTAGAATTCCTAAGGAACTACACTCTACACAGTATAAGGCTAGAATACCATTAGAAAATAGCAGCATCCTTCCTAATACCTTATCTAATTAAATACAAACTAGAGAATCAGCAGAGGAAAGATCCCATAGAATTATTAAGTGGTCAAGGCAGCTACACAGTTCTTGCATAATTCATCCAAGAATACCAAAAAACGTCTAGTAGACTACAACTGGGTTTAGACAAAACAATCTTTCTGCTGATTTCAAATTATCCAGGCAGGAATTTAGCTAAACTAACAACAATCTCCTCCTGTGTGTCTGTTTTTAGAATCCTAAGGGCTATTCTAAGAGACCTTATGCCTAAAAGTTGACACATTGTAATAATCGGCTTTCTCCTTGGGAACCTGTATGCCTCACAAAAGAATACAAAATTAACAACTGTTTCGGGAGCACCGTCACAAGCTGGGCAGATAATACTAGACTTTCTAGTTATTGCCAAACCAGCTTAGAACTCAATTGGCAAGGTCCCATATCTGAACTTTAGGTATAGTTGTCTATGGAGAGAACCTCGAATACATCTAATGTGGGTTCATAAAATGGAATAATCTTGTCATCAAGAAATAGATGTGATAGGTTCCCTGATTTACAATTCTTGATTGTTTCACCACCCAAAAAATCCCTACATCGTTCTTTAAACAACTGCTTAGAAGTAAGTATTAAAGGTATATATTATATGTGTGGTAAGTCAGCTTATTTCCAGCTGCTACGCAATTGGAACGGTAGTTGCTATGCAGCATTAGCTTTTCCAAGTATCTTTCATACTACTGACACAGATCTGCAACTCGATCTCTGTGTGGAACAAAGCAGCCAAGTTTTAAGCAGATACTCTGTGGCAATAATGTCCTCAGTGGGAGTAGAGTTAAATGATGTTAAGATTAGAAAATTGTCAACCTTAGTGGATAGGCTTGCTACTAATACAGCAGGTGCCTAAACAGTTATTAATAAAGAAGCTATGAGAGACATGATAATACAAAATAAGCTTGCTTTAGACATTCTTCTCGCTAAGGAAAGCGTAGTCTGCAAGGTACTTATTGCTAGAAAATGTTGTGCTTGCATTCCTAAAATAAATAATCAGCCTAATAGTTACTTTGTTAATATCACTAACATTACCTATCAGCTAACTGTGTTACAAGAAACAGGTGGCTAGGTTTCAAATTTGGGTCTATTGGAAAAGGATTTGCCAAGATAGGTAAATGATTAGGAAGTGTAGGTGGAGGAATATTAAAATTGCTTGTGACCTCTCTTTTGGTCATACTGATTTGCATTACATGTGTGCTTTTCTTCCTACAACTTTGCAAAGAAAAATCATCAAGTGGTGGGTTAATGTTGAATGAAGAAACTGTCAGCAATCAGTAAAAGAAAAAGAGAGTGAATCAATGTAAAAGTCAAGACGATGCAGAGTGAACTTCGATACCATGAACTTTATGATACCATGAAGGAATTGGTAGAATCCTAAAATAATTACTACTATGTTGTAGAATACATGAATGTGATGACTAAGAAACCAACAGAGGAGGGAGTGTGGGATCTGTTTTATCTGTAGCGTTTAACGCATGAGATATCAAACTCACACTAACCTAAGACAAATTTGTGTTTTTTCCCAATTTGGATGAAACATAATAACATATCACATGATCACTGCTGCAGTTGTTGTTCTGCTGTAATATAGAATTGAAGCCTTGCACTGAAAGACTGAGACTTTCTCAGTTACATCGAATGTGATGTACCTAATCAAGGACATATTAACTGTTCCAGACCGAATCACATACTATGTAACAAGCCACATCACCTGAACAAACTCTGGGGATATATGAAATGCATGCAGTACAATTACTAGAGAATCTTCAAATATATTCTGTAACAAAATGTTTCTTCTTGCTCATTTCGGATTGGTGCTTACCCTGAGACTCATATTGGTAATACGAATGATTAACATTCTTAGTACAAAGTCCTATAAAAGGGCCTACTCTTTTAATCAATTGATTGTCCAGTTTATGTATTTCTGTACTTAAATTCTTTGAGTAAACGTTTCAAGTTTAGCCCTTGTCTGTCATCATCACTGAGAATGTTTACAACTTCATCCTAATGTGTGAGATTTAACAAAATAGAGATGGCTCCCAGTACGACCCGTTGGCATGCATTGGGCAAGTAAATGAAACATAGGTTTGCACACCGACACAAGTGCACAATTAGGAACCCTGACAAGTCAGGCTGGAATGTTTATGTCTGGCATGTCTCATTTAGATGCTGTTGACATCACTGCTATTGTTAGCCACATATGGCATGTCATGGAAGGCGGTCCTTTTATAATGGCGGGTTCTCTAGAGATTGTAGTAACAATTGATAGTAGAGAAAGGAGCTGGGATTACTGAACACTAATCGACCTAGTTTTTTTACGTCTCTTTGCTCTAATTTCTTTTAAGTGGAAAAAAAGGTTGGAATGGCAGTCTCTTCAAAACTCCCTCCTCTGTCCCCTCTCACTCCACCAACATATTTTAAAGCCAAGAGAAGGTGGTAGGAAGTGAAAGAACTATGAACTGTCACAGTCCTTTTACTATTCAATCCAATCCCTGGGTCTGCAACTGTGGTGACAAGCAATGGTCAGTGGATGAGTAAAAGAGGCTTGGTAGCCAATATCCTCTTCCCTCCAAACCCGCCTTCCATGCAGCCGCGGTCGGTAATAGGTGTACCTGCAGGGTGGTGACTTGGGGAGGGGGAGGGGCAGGGTGAGGGGTAGTAATCCATGGATTACGGAGCTTTACAGGTAAGTAAACATTTAAATAAATAAAACGAATTTCGTTGTGTGCACTGCATCCCCAAATGCAATGCAGTGCACGCAACAAAATTCATTTTATTGATTTTAATGTTTACTTACATGTAAAGCTCCGTAATTCATAGATTACTACCCCCTACCCTGCCCCTCCCCCTCCCCACGTCACCGCCCTGCAGGTACACCCATTACCGACCGCGGCTCCTTCCATGCCATTCACAACACAAGAGTCAGATGGTATCGACGGAGGCCCTGGAACAATGGTGCCTGTTTTAGACACCAACCTGACTATGATCACACACTGGACTGCCATTGAAGAATACTGAAATGGATTTGGAATTTCCATACTGGTCATGCTGAAATATAATTTCCTTCCTTCAAACCAATTACCTTCATTGATGGCTCGAGCTGGCATGCACTCACCACGTCACATTCACCAGCCCTCTAATTTTCCAATCCCACTCAATTGTCATTTAGTAGTGTCCTCACAATTTCAATTTCCCTAGTTTCACACAGAGAGCTCCTGTTTTGGACTAGCTTTCAGATTCTCTCGTTCTCTCTCTCTCTCACACACACACACACACAAACACACACACACGCACGCACACATACACGTGCATGCAGACACATAAATGCTATTTCTGTGTGTACAAACCATTGCCAGCTCCCACCCTTTCCAGTTGCCAGTCTGCACACCATTACTAATTCCCCTTGTGCAACGTGAGGGCAGTTTCCAATGCAGATAAAATTGGTAGTTTCCAGGGCGAACACAATTTCCTCATGTGAAGAGGTAAGGATGATGTGGTTTTTGACCTCTGCACACTGCTGATTCGCCCCTGCATTGGTCAGTAGACTTGCCAGGGGGAGGGGCTGTGTCCAAATCCAGCCCTAAGGTTAGTAATTGGGATCAGATTTGTGGTTGGCTATGAGAGAACGCCAGGGACACTTTTATTAAAGCGATCTGTTGTTTTATTATTTCAGAATTTTCTCTGGTGAGTGCGTTTTACACATTGTTTTCATAATACCAAACATAAGATTGAATGGAATTACATGAGTATTTTACCGAACTATGCGGACATGATTTTCTGACTTAATTTTTGGTATTGTTAATCTCTGGGTAAATTTGAAATTATAACACGGAGTGACCGAGGATATTTTTTGTAAAATATGAGACTGTTACTGGTTAATAATTGGATCTAATAATGCAACGATTGGTGTGTACATTATCTTTAAAGTATGTTTTCAAACGGCTTCTGCGCAGGGTATTGTATACATTATACTCTGCAGGGATATCTGACACTTATATTACAGGCTTCTCATTGATAACTGGTAAAAATTGGGATTATAGAGGAGGCCGATATTTCTAAAAGATTTATTGATATGCAGAATAGGACATTATGATTTTTTTATAAGTCATCATTTGGATTTTCAGTAAACAAAATAGACCCGGTTCCCATAATATGTTTAAATAGCACATGCATAAGTAAAGATGTCACATGGCTTTAAATGATCACCCATAAGAGTGAGTCATAAAACACTGTTTTACATGCATGCATAATTTACATATGCAGATGGGATGTGTTCTTCACGTATGTGGCTGTATTGCTGTTAACACGCCACATGTACTAAGTTGATTTCTGTCTATGCATTACTTATAGCATTTCTTATTATCTAATCAAACAGAAAATATGTGTGTTAAAAAGAATAGTAAATATAATCGAGAACACCTAATTACTGACTCATACATATCCACATATTAGATCCCAGTGGCATATAGTGATATATATAAAAGTATAAAATTCTTACTTGGTCACTTTTTTGGTCTTTTGCAGCTGCTCTTCCAGATTATTTAAAGGCTGAATCTTCCCATGAGTCACTGCTGGGCACTTGGGTGAGAGAGTGGCGAAGACTGGCGAATTGGAGCACCCTCGTTTCAAGAACTTGCTAAAAGAGAGCGATACCTTGGATTTGTGCGTCAACTTGGCTTCTGTGGGCACAGTCAGATGGTTGCATGGTCCTGACTCCGACCCCATGGAAATGTCAGTGCTCTCACTATTTGATGGAATCTGGTTTGAGCTATCACCATTGCCTTCCCATCTCCGCTCCATTCCCGGGGTGCTGTCCAAGGCTACGCTAATGGGCGATGGGCAGGCAGCGCTGTTTGGCAAAGTGGCGCGTCCTGGCGACGGTGAAGGTTGGTCACTCGAGAGATAACAGGCTAGGAACAGACTTGAAGGAGAAGGAGGCGCACATGAACCACTGTACACAGCCAGGTGGGGCATTGGAGCTGTGTACTGGCACAACTGTAGGGAAAGGAAAGGAGATATCTTTACAGCAAGTGCCTACAACACGGGTAAAGGAACTACAAGAAAACAATATTTGGTAAAGAATTGGACAACTGTTTACCCAGTTAAGGCATGAACAAGTACTCTATGTCAGTAGACGAAACTTGGAATCTTTCATAAGGACCTGGACCAATTAAATGTTGATATCTTCTGAAAAGCGATGAAAGCCACTTGTTACCCCCCAATGTTGGCTTGCAAATGTCAAGGGCTTTGCAAAGATGCATGTGTTGAATGGCATAACTGTTGCCTGTGGGAATACATCTTCCATAAAAAGAACCATTTATACCCACTCCCATCTACCCAGCTCACGTCAATGTTACACTGGCAACGAGACAAGCAAAAAACATTTCCAACCGTCCTTTTGTTTTAATATGCTGTTAAAAATGTAGCATTATTCTGCCTGCAATCTATCCGGTTGTATTTACATTTCCCTGAATTGAGTTTTTGTTCCAGTGACGCCCCTGGGTTGTATTTTTCAAAAATAAATGTATTTTCTGTGTTGAATAACTTATAGGAATTGTTAATAAGGTATGGTTAAATCATTTGGGAAATTTATTGTAGATTGCACAATTTGATTTCGGTATTTTTAACTATATCTACTATAGTTAACAAAAAGTAGGAAAAAATGACTTCTGCTGAAGTACAATCCAACTTCAAACATCTAGCACGCAAACCGTGTAATTGATCAGGAGTCTTTGCCAGGGGTGGAAGAAGTGAGCAATGGTTATGAAGCTGCTCTATGTTCACCTCCAGATAGAGTGTGGTACCAACATGTAAGTGTTGGGGGAAACAATCTAATTTCCCTTCCAAGTTGAATAGTAGCCCTGCCCACAAACCCATGGAATGTGTTGTAACCTATGAGCAGACGTCATCTTATCATACAGGGCAACCTGTGGCTAAGCCTGACCCCTGGCCCTGGCTGTCCAAAACCCTGAGTGCTGAGTCCTCAACTTCTACCTAACAATATATTAAACTTCAATCCGCAAATGGAGGATAGATTTGAGACTTTTCTATTTCTGTACTGGAATGCAGCAGTCTTAGTCTGTCCTTTTAAAGATAAAGAGGTGATCACTTCTCCTAAGAACCACGAAACAATATGTTTACAGGAAAATTTGACTTCTGAGTCGGTTCTAGACCTATTTTTAGAGCTTTCTTTCCCACTGCCGCAAAATGGAAATTCAAAGGCAGTGATAATTAGGGCCTACTCAATCATGTTGCTAAACTCTCGATTGTTAAGCGTGGTGTCTATTTATACTCACAATACATGTATTTAAGTCATTGAATTAGGACAGCAGGACAATGGTATAATCAACACCCTGCTGTTGTTAAATGTCTGCGTGTTTCCTTTTGGTTCCAAAAAAAGAGTAAAGTTTAAAAGAATTACATCGGCACTTTATTAACTTTCTAGTGGTTATATTAACGGTAAGATATTAACTTGTGTTTTTAATTTAATTGAAACCTTAATTACAATTGCATAGAGGACGAAGGAGTGATGTGAGCAGATATTGCTTATTGGAACGCCTTGCCTTCACTCTCAGGGGCATATTTACAAGGGGATATTGCCACCAGAACAAAGCTTTTATCAACGTTCTGGTGGTGATTTGCCCTTCTCCATATTTACAAAGCAAAGTTAAGACACTTATTTGTGGCTTAACGCCGCCTTTTAACAAGGCCCCTTTACACGTATCGCTTAGTGTTAAAGGGGTGTGCAATGTGTGTTGGTGTGGGCATTCCACCACAACTTCCATTGCTTTTTCCACTGTCCCAGATTTACAAGGAGGTGTTAGAATGGTGAAACAAGGAGAAATTCTTTTATTTCTCCTCGTTTTTCCTTTTTCAATGCCATTAATAATTGTTTATGAGCAGGAGGGTGTCCCTTCCTGCGCATAAACAATCATTAAATAATGAAGATTTGCTACTTCTATGTGTGCTACATTCTGCCACACTCATAGAAGTAAGAAATCACCATTTGTGATTGTTTATGTGCAGAAAGGAACACCTTCCTGCACATAAACAATCATTCGCTGCAACGCAGGCACCCTTGCACTATGGTGCGCGGGTGCCTGAGTGGGGCCAGGCAGCTAAATGTATCCCCAGCGATAGGGAAAACACAGGAGTGCACCATATTCTTGTGAATTCAGCACATCCCTGCGTTTTGAAAATGTCAGAGCACGACACTGTCAAATTTGGTACAGCTCCGACATTTTCTCGGAAAAATGCCCCTTCCTGCACAAAAACAATCCTGCCCACAACACAGGTACCTCCTTGCACCATGGTGACACAGGGCAGCGCAGCAAGGTGACTTGCTGCCCTGCCCTGTGGCACTATTTTCATAAATATACCCCAATGTCTTTACTGAGATGAGGAGAGGTCCCTCAGAGCTATCAGGAAGGATGGTGTCCTCAGCGAAATCAAAATTGTTACTTGACAGTTATTTTACTCTGCATAAAGATCCTCTTTTGTGATGTAAAATTGAACCTGATGTTGGAGCCACTGTCTCAACTAAATGCCTGTTTCATCTCGAACCACTCACATTAACAGTGTGACCTTAAACAAGGTTGGATTAATCCATAATTAAAATCACTAAGAGGAGTGATAAGTAGAGAATTAGGTAGATTACGTACCTTCTTGAATGTCATTGATTATATGAAAAATGTGAAGAAACCAGCCGCGGCCCGTGGAGGGAGTTACAGTGGGGCAGGGAGGCGGGGAGGGGCAGGGTGGAGGGTGCTAAAAACCGGCATATGGATAATTGCAGGTAAGTACACAATTGAATTGATAAAACGAAAATCGTAGCGCGCACAGCATCGCATTTTGCCATGCAGTGCGCACTACGAATTTCGTTTTATTAAATAAATTGTGTACGTACCTGCAATGATCCATATGCCTGTTTTTAGCACCCTCTACCCCGCCCCTCCCCCTCCCCGCCTCCCTGCCCCACCGTAACTCCCTCCAAGGGCCGTGGCTGGAAGAAACCATAAAAATGTGTACTTTGGAAGTACAACCACTCTTACTGCGAAAAACAATTGCTATCAATCAAAGCAATTTGCAAGTCGGGTTGTTTGAGCAAGTTTTAGCTCTTTGTTAACAACTTAGACACTGGCCATAGGACCTTAATGGGTAATTCCATCCAAATTACATAATGGGAATCTAATATATGGATCTTGTATGTTGATGAAAATTCCACTTGGGCTGCCCCTTTAGCATTTACATTTAAAGAAGGATATGTTAACATCCGATAGGATTCTTAAGATCATTATGTCCTCGAAAACAAATGGTGCTCCAGGCCCAAATGGTTATCCAAATATATATTTTGAAGACCAAACTGGACTACTGGTCAACATGGTTAAACCCCTACCTCACAACAGCTACTCATCTCCAGATAATGCCCATGTCATGGCGAGAGACGATTCAAACAGTTTCCAAGAAAGGTGATCCAGCTAAGCCTTCAACTATAAAACAATGGGGTTGTTTGGAAGTGTAATACAAATACTGTGCCCGATTGCTACTCTAGGATTTGGAGGCTTGGGCAGGCTACAACAATCTAATTCACAATAAGCGAACTGGATTTAAAGCACACTTAGAAAGAGGTAAAAGCCCCAGAGGATTGTTTTTGTGCATGAAGTTGTCCCTTCCTGCAAAACTAAATCCTACCTGCAACACAGGCACCCTGGCACCTGGCACTAGGCAGCACATTATGCCCCAGCATTTGTTTAGGTAGCACCATCACAGGCAGAGAGCAGGAATATGTCATATATTGGTAAATATGGAGCATTCCTGCCCTCTCCCTTTCAGGCAGCACAGACCAGCAAGTTGTCTTGCTGTGTTGCGTTGTGTGAAAGATTGATAAATCTGGCAATTAATTACTAGATCACACAGCCACTGGCCTGCAAGGTTCTTTCGAAACATGAATTACTAAAATCTTAAAAATTAATTCATGTAAAAATGTTCTCGGTCTTGGTGTTTAGCAGGAAGCATTGTAAAATAAATACAATGTCAATCTATAACTAGACAGATCAAAATAATTCAAGCTTTTAGTTTGTGGGTATTGATGGGAATAGTGCCCTGAATACCGATGTGTCAAGTTAGAAAGCATGAGCAAATTTGCTCATGTATGCCCTTCAATGTCTCTACAATAACTTGAACTCCCCTGACATTTGGCCTATTTTTAGGTTTCACCTATGCAGAGCTAACGCTGTCCTTGCGTAATCTTTTGTAAAATTAAAATAAATTGTTAAAAGGGACTTAGAACTCCCCCATTACTCCCCTTTACTTTCCATTTGTTGGAATCAACATCGCTCTAATTTCCATGCTTCTGATTGGTCAGCACATCATCTGCTTTCACTTTGAACATCTTCCTGCTTTGCCTGTTCATGCCGTGGAGCATGGCCTAAGTACAGCTTTCGGTCACTGGAATGTGGCTAGTGGCCAGTGTCCTTCCACTTTGGAAGGTACTTTTTAAAATTTGCTATTTAGCAATCCATTTGAGTGCATCTGCTAGGATATACTCTCTCCCGACTTGACAGAACAGGTAAATGAGGGGATGGTTTAGCCATTATCTATAAGGTTTCTGACACTTGCTTCATCAAGCTACTAACTACCCCTATATACTCTTATGAAGCATTATTATCGCCAAATAAAAGCTTGCTTAAAGTGTTTCCGATGGAAGCCTTTTCTGGAGTCCTGACTTATCGGCCCCCGGGACCTAGGTCCTCCATCATCATGACATTTTCCAACCTTATCGAACCCTACCTTGGAAAATAAAATCTTACCCTTTTGGGAAGTTTTAATTTTCATTTTTACAGTGCCTCTTGTAAAGTCTCGCAGACTTTTAAAGAAACATTGTGTTTTTTCCGAACTAGTAAAGACAGCCACCCATGATGCAGGATTTTTTCTAATGATCACCATCTTAGGGTAGATCAACCTCTTCCCCTCTCTTAGTCTGACCATCATGCTGTTCTTTTTTCCTTTCATTTGCAGTAATACGTCAAGCCTCCATTAAGGTGGACTATTTAGGTTCCTAAAAGAAATTAAAAAATGCATAAGCAAGGAATCAGTTCTTTGGGTCTCTAGTAACTAACAATGGGCTGAACATAATGATTCTAATCTGGAAACCACAGAGTACTCGAATTGGCTCATGGCTGCCATTGATTTTCTTGCTCCCCTCATAGAATTCTATGTAGGCAGAAACTAGCCCATGGCTCCCTGGTATTCAGAGAAGTTTAGAACACTCAGACAAGCCTGTTACCGTCAAGAACATATCTGGCGTAAACTCTTTGACCTAATTGAAAGAATAAATCATAAGGTCAACTTGGCAGAATATAAAGCAGCCATTATATTAGAAAAATCATTATACTGCAATCAGAAGACAGCATCGCTTAAGTCCCCTAATGATCTATTTAAATTGATCTATTATCCATGCCGCCTGCTCCAGCATATAAAGAGAGCTTGCAGGACTTTTGTGACAGCATGGCTAAATCTTTTCACTCCAAAATGTTTTAGATCTACTCTTCTCTGGACAGTCTTCACTCTGATCTCTCAGTTTCTGCCCAAAATATTAATTCCACAGTCTCTAGTTCTCCCCACACCAAGAAGGGGGATGTTTGTTTGCCTGCCTTCCTCCCTCTATCATGTGAACAGACTGACCAGCTTCTACGGGGGATCAAATCTGGCTCCCACTGGAACCTTGCTCCCCGAAGCTGATGAAGTTGGGAAGGGACACTTTTATTCCCCACCTTACATCAACTCTCAAATTGGCCATTTCATCTGGATGCTACCCTCTTAGCTGGAAAACAGCAGTTGGTAAGCCTCTATTTAAGAAAACCAACCTTGATCCATCTGAATTTAAAAACTATGAGCCCATTTCCCTATTTCCTGTTCCCGCCAAGATCTTGGAGAAACACCTAAATGCTTTCTTTGGGACATCATCATTTGCTTGACTCCTCTCTATATGGATTTAGGAGTTGCCACGGGACTGACACTGCATTATTATCTGCAGTCAACAACATCCGCATCATGGTTGAAGCTTGGCAGACTACAGTGCTGATTCATTTCACTTCAAAATACTTTATTCGGTTTAACAGATATGAAAACCATAAAAGCGACGTTACAACAATAAAATGGGTCAGTTTACAAAGCATGTGCGTTAGCCGTAGACAAGTGACATAAATATTTCATTCAAATATTGACCCAAACATGTTAAAAACTGGCACCCATACAATATATACGGACTCCATGATAAAAATGTTAGTTAAAACAACAGCCACGATGTGGGGAACTGTTAATTTGGAAAGCGTTTTCTCAATCCCAATGCCGATTTTAACAAACCAACCACAAATAAGGTGCTTTCTGGTTTTAGCATTTGCAAGAAGCAGAGAGCTGGGCGGACCTGAATAAAATTAATCTTTTTTAAAAGGGGCTTTAACAAGAACCTCCGGGGAGCATCGTAGTAGTGGCAAAAGAACATGAAGTGCGTAAAGACCTGTGGAGATGAATCATCGCAGCCACAGGGAGACAGCACCTGGCCTCTATGGCTTCCCTTCGGAACAGCAAGTAGGAGATGGTAATAATCAAACCTGAACCTTGTTAATAAGAACAGCTCATGGGAAGAGAGGGGTCACGTGAGATATGGTTCCAGCGATGGTACAGTTTTAAGCAGCATAAATTTGCATGCGCTAGGTTTTACCAAATCTGCCCCATCTCTATTAAATTTTTGCCATAGAGTAAAAGTCTTTTTTACATACAACACATCCCCAGCGGAAGTCGTATCAGGACTTAAAAAAAGGTCCGGACGCCCCAAGTCATTAAAACAGGTTTTTAAGTATTTTAACCAGGGAATATTAAGCATATTATCCAAGGACAAGGCTTCTTTAAGCAACTGGTAGTTGAGGGTAAGATCTTTATTTAACCAACACTTAAGCCAAAAGAGCAAAGGGCGCATAGAAGTGTCACCAATAAATGGGAGCCCGGTTTCTTCATTTGTTATTTAATTAGATGTTCTTCTGGGTACTCCCAATAGCTGTTTTAGGAAGTTGTTCTCTGCCACCTGAATGCCCTTGGCTGCTACATATCCCCATAGCTCGCTGCCATAACTGCCAATTGCAACACTTTTCGCCTGATATAACTTTAGCATTGCGGCAATTGGGTGCTTGCCCATTTTAGTCGCAAAGTTGAAGATAGCGGCATTCACCCGTATAATCTCTCCTCTTTTCCTCTCGACTAGTGCGCCCCAGTTTAGACGGTCATCAAATAGGACACCCAAGTAGGAGAAAGTTGTAGTTATGGGCACGTTTTCATTATTCACCATAAAAGGGTAATTACGCATCGGTCGAGTCCCAACCTGTAATAAGTAGGATCTAGTGTTGTTTATGGCTAGATCACGGTCAGCCATAAAACTACGGAAGGTATTCAATTAAGACTGTAGACCTCTTGCAGTTCTAGCCAGAATTACCACATCATCCGCATAAAGCAGGACGGGAAGGCCCCTGTGCCCTACATTTGGAAAGTCCACCTCAGTTTCGGTCAGAGTCTTATCCAGCTTGTTAATATATATACAAGTTGAAAAGAAAAGGAGCTAAAATACAGCCTTGCCTTACTCCCCGGTCAACAGTAAAATCCCTTGATACTCCAAGGTCCTGGGAGAATCTGATATTCGCCCTGGTGTCCCTGTGCAGATCCCTCAGGAAGTTAACCAGAGTGGCGTCCACCCCCATGGCACCCAAGGACTGCCCCAATTTCCCCCAATTGACACAGTCAAATGCGGAGGAAAGGTCCATGAATGCCATGTAGATGGCACCCTTACGGGCAACGGTGTACTTCCCGAGAATCATGTACAGGTTAAGGCATTGTGCCAGGGTAGAATGCCCTGGGCAAAACCTATATTGGCATATTAGTTCATAAAAGTTATGCAAGTCGTATGGCACCTTTTAATGCCCTGCCTGATATGTATCACTTGTCCAAGTTAAATATTTCATCACTTTTTTCGTTGGTGTTAGCAAAACATGAACGGTGCAAATGCAGTCTGATTTATTTATTAAATGGTGTTATGCAGTGTCGAGAGCGGCCTTTTACTCACACCCATGCGCTGCAGGTGTTGCCTAGAATCTGAACTATTCACATATTTAAGCAGACTTCTTTTAGTGGTTACAAAAGTATTTTCTAGTGCTTGGACATTGATTATGCAATATATTTTTCTGCAGCAACAACGGAACATTTATACATATGGTACAGTGCATTTCCTACACGTTCTTGATTAGCTAATCAACAGTGAATGTAAATGTCTATTTGTTAAGCACATATGTCCAAGAGGATATTTTGGGGCTGAATTAACATATATTCATTGTTACTCAATTCAGTGGTAGACCGCTGCTGTGGATGCATTGAGCTGCCAGACTTCCAACAGCGGTGATGGTCTGATGTCTCCTGCTTCCCACCCCACTGTCTCTTACTCATTCACTCCTGTCTCTTGATTCATGTCCCTCCCACTACTGCTCCATTCCCCTCTGTTTCTTGCACTATACCTTGCCCCATCTGTCTCTTTCCCCTTGCTCTCTTGCTCCCTACACTTCTCTTCCATGTTCCAGGTCCTGCTCTCTTTTGCTCCCTGCCACTCTAACTCTTGGCACCTATCATCTCTCATTTTCCCTGCCCTTCTGTCTCTTGCTCCGTACATCTGTCTCTCGCTCGCTACCCCTATATATTGCTCCCTCCCCACCCCTCTGTGTCTTACCCTCTGCATCCTGGATGTATGACGTTACAACGCATACTTTTACAATGCATACCTTTACAACACATTTGTTACAACGCAACATCCTTTACAACGCATTCCTTTACAACTCATGCCATTTCAAAGAATATTTAAAAACTACCTTTACAACGCATTCCATTACAACGCATACCATTACATTGCATGTATGGTAAGTATTGGATATTGTAGGGGTAAAAATTACTATTCTAACTCCAAGGGGGTGCAACAGTAGGGTAAGTGTTGGATAGTGCAGGGGTAAAAATTACTATTCTAACTCCAAGGGGTGCAACAGTAGGGTACGTGTTGGATAGTGTAAGGGTACTATACATTGTAATGGTATGCGTTGTAGTGTTATGCGTGGTAATGGTTGTGTTGTAATGGCATGCGTTGTAAGGGATGTTGCGTTGTAATGACTGTGTTGTAAAAGTTGCGTTGTAAAGGTTGTTCCCCCTGCCTCCTACTCTCTGGCCCCATCCCCTGGTCCCCAAACCTCTGCCTCTTGCTCCCAAGCATCTTTCTTTCCTGATCCACATCTATGTCTTCCATCTGTCCCTTTCCCCTTTGGCTCTTCCTTTGTGCCCTTACACCTTTATTTTCTTTTGCCTAGCCCCCTGCTCCACTGCCTCTTGCTCTATGCCTCTCTGTCTCATGTTACCTAACTCTCTGTCTCTTATCCCTCTGCCCCCTCTCTTCCACCTCCCTTTATTTTCTGTTCTCTAGTTCATTGCCCCACTCCCTCCTACTCCCTACTCTACCCCTTTGTCTCTTCCCCCTCACTATTTTTCTGCCCCTTCTCCCTATCCCCTCGCTCTTGTTCCTTACCCTACCTCCTGTCTCTTGCCCCGTCTCCTGCTCTTTAACCCTCTTCCGCCTGCTCCTCACCCTCGCTGCCCATGCTGTTTTTTTACATGTTACATAGCAGCGCGGGCTGCTGTGTAACGTGTTTCAAACAACATGTAAAAAGATTGTTTGAAGACATTGAAACAACAATAGATTTTGCATATGCAAACCCTATTGACTTTGTCAATGCTTGTTCTGGTGATTGGTGTTACAAACAAAGCCATGCTCAATGTATAGCCATGCACTATACCTGTTGAGATAGGCTCAGTTCTATAGGCATACAACTGTTGAGAGAAAGCCAAGTTACTCAAGATACTCAACGATTGTTCCAAAATTAATGCTTTGTACGAACAGCTACACAGTCTTCTATGTTATGTAGAAATTGTCATACTGTGATGATTCTGTCATATAACTCAAGGCTGCATACAATACTTAGTATGTAGTATGTAAACTTGTGTGGAACATGCTGAACACAAGTCGTCAACTGTCACCTGCAAACAGAGTTACTCCTCAATGCAAATATTCATAACATGTTCAATACCACTACATACCATTAGAAGCGCATGCGTTTTGTAAACACTTACATCTATTATTTGGAAATAGCCTGTACAAAATTAGGTAGAAAAGGAATATGGTAGTTTCCCACCACTATGTAAACTAGAAAACAAACTAACATAAAAATGTCACATCTGACTTACACCTCATCAGCTGGGGTGTCCCCCAAGGATCCGTATTTTCACCATAACTCTTCAACATCTACATGCAGCCCCTCACAAACATACTAAAAAATTCCAACATTCCCTTCCACCTCTATGCAGATGACACTCAGATCTATCTCGAAACCTCCTCCATTGCTGACATCCAGAGACTCAACGACACTCTAAGAGAAGTCCAACACTGGCTAACTACAAATCATCTAAAACTCAACCAAGACAAAACAGAAATCCTCGTTTTTTCCAACAAAGCTGAGAACCCCCAAGTCTTAGAATGGCTAATAGCTATTGATGCTCCCAACGGAAATCTCACCCTGGCTAACTCTGTAAAATCGCTGGGAATAGACCCAAGACTGACATGACAAAACACATCAAGAACTCCACAAACAATGCCTTCCTCAACATGAAACTACTCCACAAAATAAAACCCTTCATTCCGCACAGAGACCTCAAACAAGCGTCTCAATCGCTAGTGCTGTCCAGACTCGATTACAGGAATGCAACCCTTACTGGGACAGCCAAATCCCACTTAGCTCCCCTCAGGACAACTCTCAAAGCCGCAGCTAGAATGGTCACTGGAGTTAAGTAATTCGACCACATCTCACCCGAGGGCTCAGAGAACTAAAATGGCTCCCTGTCAAATTGCGAGCCAGCTTCAGAACCTCCTGCCTTACGCACAAAGCCCTGCACACAGGGAAACCTGAATACCTGGCCTCCAAACTCAAGAAAGCCGGCAAGGCAAGGAACCTTAGGAGCACCAACACCCTACTCCTCATTCCTTTCAAAACACACAAACAAAAAACCACAACATGGTGCTTCGCTGGAAATGCTCCTAAAATCAGGAACTCCATTCCAGTCCATATCAGGACTATCTCCTCCTTTGTAAAATTCAAGAGACCTCTTCCTCAATCATGCGCACCCGAACCGATAGCTGCCGCCGAAGCTCACAAGCCAACACACTGCTGCATTCTGCTATTGGGACATTAAGGGGCCGATTCTGATCCTGGAGTTTTATTTTCCATACAAATAGAATTTGTATTTTTTTCCATACAAATTGTAAAATTCCCTTCCAACCCGTGTAGTATGATTCGTTTGGGAAAAATACATACAGATCGGCCCGATCCTTACAAATCGGATCGGGTAAAGCTGTACGACACGGACTTGTAAAAAAGACCATACAATTTGTAAAAAGGCTGTCCAACCCGTCAAGTACGATTCGTACCGGGTTGTCAGCATACGATTTGTATGGAAAATGGCCTGTATACGGGGAATGACTCGTACCGGGCAACGAAGCGAACCCTGGTGTGACTCGTTCTGGGGGTACAACTCATACTGGGGTACGGGTCGTATAGGGGTATGAGGCGTACAGGGGTACCCCCACATGTGAGGCATGTGTATAGTGCGTACCCCAACATCGCGCATGTATGCACCGTACGTTCGCGATTTTGGGGTACGGTGCGTACATATGCAATTTTGGGGAACGGTGCGTACATACGCGATTTTGGAGTACGGTGTGTACGTATGCGATTTTGGGATACGGTGCGTACATACGCGATTTTGGGGTATGGTGCGTACATAGGCGATTTTGGAGTACGGTGCGTATGTATGCGATTTTGGGGTACGGTGCGTGTACGGTGCGTACACGACCAGTACCCCTTCATCGCGTATGTACGCACTGTACCCCACTTTCCGTGTCATCCGTACGCACCGTACATATGCACCGTACCCCTGTATTCATGGGGTGTACGACGCGTACATGAGGGGGTCTGTCTCGTACTGTTTTTGGGGCGTACAGGGTTTTTCCGGCACTTTTTGGCTCTTGTAAAAAAAAGAGCCGTACGGAGTGCCGTTTGTACGAATCGTACTTGCCGGGTTGTAAACTACTGCCGGGAATACATGGGAATGTCGCGTACAGAGCAATCCGAATCAGAATCGCTTGTATATACAAGTTGTATGGTCTTTTTTACAATTTGTATGGAGTGCGTCTATTTGTACGGATCGTACTTCCTAGGTTGTAGGGGCCTCCTTACAAGTACGAGTTGTATGGGGAAAACGCTCCATACCACGATTTGTACAGCGTTTTTCCAGGATCGGAATCGGCCCCTAAGTCTTCTACTGCCGCCACTTCCACGAGCCCGGCCGCTACCACACCTCCCCTAATGGAGACCTGATGAAAGTGAACAAAGGAGACTCGATGCAAACTAACAGGCACAAAACCTATATATATATATATATATATATATATATATATATATTACCTACTGGCGGTGGCCCACACTTGACCCCACCTGTTTGTCTAACTATCGACTAATCTCTTTGCTCCCTTTTCCAGTTAAGATCATGGAAAGACTTGTGACCCGGTCTCTCTCCAGCTTCTTGGAAAGTAACATCTGTCTGGAGATGGCCCAGTTCGGCTTCCGGCCAGCCCATGGTACGGAGTCGGCACTGGTGGTCGTGTTGGACAACCTTCGATCGCGGGTCGACAATGGTCGAGCAGCCTTTTTAGTGCTGCTCGACTTGTCAGCCGCGTTTGACACGGTCAGCCACCCCATTCTCATCAACAGGCTGGAGGAGGCCGGGGTAGCAGGTTTGGCAAGGGACTGGCTGATCTCGTACCTTCAGAATAGGCACCAGGTAGTGGCATTACCACCTTTTCGTTCAGGCATTAGGAGAGTGGGACAGGGCGTTCCGCAGGGGTCTGCAATCAGCCCCATCTTGTTCAATCTGTATCTGTGCCCTCTGATAAAATTGATCAAATCCTTTGGCATCTCAGTGATCAATTATGCCGATGACACCCAGCTCATCTTCTCCCTTGAAGGAGAAGATGCGGTGTCTACAGAAACCTTTCATCGCTGCATGGCTGCCACGGCCGACTGGTTGAGAAACAACTCCCTCCAATTTAATAGTTCCAAGACCGAGGTACTCCACTGCTCTTCGGATCGTGTTCCGCGTGCTCTGCCGACTGATGTTTGGCCTTCTTCCTCCTTGGGTGATGTGGTGGCGGTGGACTCCGCCCGTAACCTCGGAGTTATGTTTAACTCTAACCTTCAGCTGGGCGGCTTTGTTAACAAAACCATTTCTACATGCATGATGCTACTCCGCACCTTACGGAAAATTCTTCCCCTGTTGCCTCTCCAGGCTAGACCAGAGGTTGTGCGTGGCATTATCCTTAGCAGGATAGATTATTGTAATGCACTGCTCCTGGGGGCCCCTGGTAATTTGATTATTAAGCTGCAGCGTATTCAAAATATGGCTGCAAAGCTAGCTCTTTCCAGGCCGCGCGTTGCCTCCTCGTCCCTTGCACTTAAAGATCTTCATTGGCTGCCAGTCCAACAGCGAATTCTTTTTAAATCATCCTGTCTGGTCTTTAAGGCTCTACATGACCAAGGTCCAGCCATGCTACAGAACCTCTTTTCTTGGTACCACGCAGTAAGACCTTTACGCTCCTCTGCATTACATCTGGCCGTGGTTCCGAGGATCCATAGGCTAAGGATGGGGGGTCGGTCCTTTGGCTACGCCGCCGCCAAACTTTGGAATTCCCTTCCTCTGTTCTTGAGGAGCTTGGAGGATCTTCCATCCTTCAAGAAAAGCTTGAAAACTCATCTCTTCCCCAGAACAGCCTAAATAGCGTGTCTGTGTAGATGGTTCAGTGGAGTCTAAAGCACCAGGATACCCTTTTGGGTGGCAGCTCGCGCTATATAAGTGCACAATACATACATACATACATACAGTAGGTAGTTATAGTTAGGATCTAGTTTCCATAGGAAATCCACAACATTCTATGTGGAATAACTTTACAGCCGGTCGACGAATATTCGCAAAATTCTCCACGAAGATGGGGCGCTCTGCTCTGCTCCTATCCTGAAAGTTTCAGGGTGATTTGTCAAGTGGGGGCCAAGAAAAAAGTGGGGTCCCAAAACGTGTTTTCCCTATGCAATTTTCCATAGGGACCTTTAACCGCGGCTACAGCTCGAACTGCTAAACGGAATTACACCAAATTTGGCAAAAAGGTAGAGTTTGGTTCACAGATCATGATTTGTGTTAAATGGTGTAAATCCGTGCAGTAGTTCCTGAGAAAATCAAAAGTAAAATCATAGAAATATCTATGGACAAAGTAGGGTACGCGTATCCTCCGAGGATCATGTGCGTAGCTTTACGAGCACAACCTGCATGCTAATTGGCTGTCAACTGTCTGTCAACACTCCAAACCAGGAAGTGTTGGCAGCCATCTTGTGTTTCGGTAGAACCGAGGCACAAGAAAAAAAAAAGAAAGGTGCAAAACGCAAAAAGGGGGCAGGGTACAAACACCCTGATGCACTAGGCCTGCTCAGGGGGTCCTACAAGGACCCCAAATTTAAAAAAAAAGAAATCGCAGGATGCGCGTAGGATACGCATATCCCGTGAATAAAAAAAAACGAAGCCCGCTTTAGTGCTAATTAGCCCCCAGGGGGGCACATCCTGGGGGCAATGTGCTTCATTATAAAGGGGGCCCAGAGGGGCCGCCCAACCCCGGGGACCACCACCCCCTGGGGCTTCTTCAAAATGGGTGGGGGGCTCTCAGGCCCCCCAGCCCTGGGGACCGCCACACCCCGGGGTTTGATTATAATATATGCGGGGGGCTCATGGGGTCCCCCTGCAGCCCCATGGACCACCACCCCGGGGGCTATTTTGAAATTGGGTGGGGGCTCTCAAGGCCCCCGAGCCCCGGGGACCCCCACCCCCCGGGGCTTGAAACAAATGGGTGGGGGGCTCTCAGGCCCCCCATCCCCAGGGACTGCCGCCCCCTGGGGCTTAAGAAAATTGGGTGGGGGGCTCTGAACCCCCTAGCCCCGGGGACCACCACCCCCCAGGGCTTCAAAAGAATGTTGGAAGGGGGCCACATGGGCCCCCCTGCTGGAGCCCTCAATGGCCCTGGGGACCGCCAACCCCCAGGGCCGGCTCTTGCAGTGTCCCAGGGTGCCCACCCCCGGGACACTGCTGTTTGCAATGGCAGGGCAGGAGCCTCGCAGCTCCCACCCTGCCATTGCAAACTGCTTTTCTTTATTGAAGCGAGAGCAGGGGAACCTGCTCTCGCTTCAATGAAGCAAAGCAGATTGCTTTTCCTTATGGGGAGCAGCATGTTAGCTGCTCCTTATGTGGGAAAGCAATGCCGGCTCCCGCAGGAGGCGGGTAGCCGGCGGGACCGTGAGGGGATTGGGGACCCCCACAGTCCCCAACGGTGAGGGCCAGCCCCTGGGGTTGGGGTCCCCGGGGCTACCAGTGGCCCGGGAGGGAGACCTCCCCCATAAAAAAAAAAAATAAAGAAAATAAATAAAAGAATGGCCGGCCCCGGGGAATGGGATCCCCGGGGCCTTAAGTGGCCTGAGGAGGGGGGCAATGCAGCCCTCCTCCATAAAAATATATTTAAAAAAGTGGCCATGCCCCGGGGGATGGGGTCCCCGGAGCCCAGAATTGGCCACGGGAGGGGGGCCACGCGGCCTCCTTCCCGTAAATATATTTTTTTAAATTTAATTTGGGGGTGAGGCCCTGGGGGATGGGGTCCCCAGGGACCCAAAAAAGAAAAGGGAAGGGGGGCTACACTTCACAAAAAATAAAAAATTAAAACAGGATCGGGCCGGAGTCCACGTCCCCTTCTTGCACCACTTTGCAAACGCGCCCCCTGGCGCGTTTGCAGAGGGGGAACAAATTCCCCCTGAATACTGGGGGTCCCTGGGGGCCAACTAGCCCACCAGATACCTCCAGTATGCACCAGGGAGCTGCGTTGCAGAGTGGTGTTCTGAGTCCACACCCCTTTTTACACCTCTCTGCAAAGCAGCTCTGTGGCGCTTACTGGAGGTAGCTGGTGGGCTAGTTGCACCCCAGGGACCTTCAGTATTCAAGGGGAGTTAATCCCCCAAATTAAAACGCACCACGGGGTGGGTTTGCACAGTGGTGAAGGGAGGAGAGGGGCCTGAGTTCACATGTGTGCAAACACGCCCTGTGACGCGGTTTAAGTTAGGGAATGTGGGGCATATTATCAAGGGGGTTTATCTCCGCTTTTTTGGCTTTAAAAGCCAAGAAAGCGGAGATAAAATTATCTCCCTATTACCAAGCTGTCGCTAACACCAGTTAGTGACAGCTAATAGGAGATAGCGACCATCTTGGGCCCCGCTTTGCATGTCAGTGATATTTATCACTAATGACATGCAAAGTGGGCGTGCCAAGATGTTAGCGACTGGAAACAGTCGCTAACATCGCTATCTCCTATTACCAACTTTTGGAGATATTCGCGCTAAGCACGAATATCTCCAAAAGCTAACACCTGCCCTGAGCAGTTCTTCACCATGTTATCCAATGGGAGGTGGATAACATGGCTAAGAGCATTTGCTCGATAATGCATGAATATCGCTGACTTTTCAGCGATATTCATGCATTGCGGCCGTTTTTTATCGCATTTGCGATAAACCTTGCTAATAGCAAGGTTTATCTGCGATAAAAATCGCCGATGTGCGGCGATAATTTTTGTCTCTAAACAAGTTAGAGACAAAAATTATCGCTAGTTGTTGGTAATATGCCCCTGTGTTCCTTATCAATACTGAGGGTCCCTGGGGGCCAACTAGCCCAGCAGCTACCTCCAGTAAGCGCCACGGAGCTTTGTTGCAGAGTGTTGTAAAAACGGGCGTGGCCTCTGAACACCTCGCTGCAACGCAGCCTCCTGGCGCATACTGGAGGTACATGGTGGGCTAGTTGGCCCCCAGGGGACCTCAGGATTCAAGGGCACTTAATCCTGCAACTTAAAACGCGCCGCAGGGCATGTTTGCAAACGTCACTTCAGGCCCCGCCCCCTTCCTTCACCATTGTACAAATATTCCTCTAAAATCAGCCCAACTACGAATTCCGATTTACTCACCTGTTATCAGGAGAGAACCCAGTGCGGCATCTTTTAGCCCAGCACTGACCCTGAAAAGTAATTCTAAGCATACTTACAGTAACTTGTATTTCCTTCCGTCGGAATCCATTGTGTGGTTTTCAGCAGAAAAGTATCTATGGGTTGATTTTTGTAACGTACAAATATTCCTCTAAAATCAGCCGAACTACGAATTCCGATTTACTCACCTGTTATCAGGAGTGACCTCAGTGCTGCTTCCTTTTGCCCAGCACTGACCCTGATAAGTAATTCTAACCATGCTTACCAGTAACTTGTATTTCCTTCCATAGGAATCCATTGTCTGGTTTTCACCAGAAAAGTTTCTAAGTGTCTATTTTCACAAACTACAAATATTCCTAAAAAATCACCTGTATGACTTAAACGCATTCTTTCAACTGTTTACAGGAGATGCACCAGTGCTGGATCCAGGATACACCACTGAGTAAGAAAAAGTAACGTTAACATTACTTACCTGGTAAGTGAATTTCCTTCCATAGGGTAACATTGAGTGGTTTCACTTGGAAATTCTTCAAGTGTGGAGTTTTGGAACTTTAAAATATTCACCTAAAATCAGCCGAACAATGAATTCTAATTTACTCACCTGTTATCAGGAGAGACCTCAGTGCTGCATCTTTGAGCCCAGTACTGATCCTGAAAGGTAATTCTAACCATACTTGCCAGTAACTTGAATTCCCTTCCATAGGCTATCATTGACTGGTTTCACTTGGAAAATCTTCCAAGTGTAGAGTTTTTGAACTTTATAAAATTCCTATAAAATCAGCAGAACTACGAAATCCGATTTACTCACCTGTTATGAGGAGTGACCTCAGTGCTGCTTCTTTGAGCCCAGTACTAATCCTGAAAAGTAATTCTAACCGTACTTACCAGTAACTTGTATTTCCTTCCATACGAATCCATTGTCTGTTTTTCACAAGAAAGGTTTCTATCTATTTTCACAAACTAAAAATATTCCTTAAAATGTGCCTGTATGACTTAAACGCATTCTATCAACTGTTTACAGTCGATGCACCCATGCTGGACCCAGTAACCACCACTGAGTAAGAAAAAGTAACGTTAACACTAGTTACCTACTAAGTGAATTTCCTCCCATAGGATAAAATTGGTGAAAACTATGTGAAAAAGTTTCTAAGTGTCAACTTTTAAAATACAATAATATTCCTTAAAAATCACTACTGTAACCAAAACGCTTTTACTCAACTGTTCACAGGAGATGTCCAAGGACTGAATCTAGGATCCAGTCCTGTGGTTAGAAAAGTAATCCATAAAGTAACTAATTGCATTTGACTAGAAATTCACTTTGAGCTCAATGTTGCATTGTGTCTGAAATTGTGTTGCGCATTACAACAACTGTAAGTACTGTACTTAGAAGACTATTGCCTATTTGCGAAGTATTTAAACTAAAGTAATTCATTCTGAGAAAATAATGTTTTGTAATGTAATGTATAATGTAATTATAATGTAATTTAAAAAATAAAATATCTAAAAATAAATTGTTTAAAAAAATGTAGAAAATCAGTATAAAAAAAATAATTAATGCATTTAAAATTTGTCATTTACAAAACTTTTGAAATTCACTGAAAAAATCATAGGTTACAGACATGTTATAGTTAGGAATTAGCATTTCAAAAACCTTTGAAATTCACTGAAAAAAACATAGGTTTCAGACATGTTATAGTTAGGAATCAGCCTTTAAAAAACCTTACAAATTCACTGAAAAAATAACATGTTTTAGGGGTGTTATAGTTAGTTGGACATTTCAGCCGTACAAAACCATTGAAATTCCCCCGTTATAGTTAGTTGTACTAACTAGAACTTGCGCACCCGCAATCCACTGCTGATGATGTCACATATTACATAATTCATGACATGGTCAGTGACATCACTGATGACATCACTGATGACATCTCAAATTACATCACTGATGACATCACTGAAGCCCCTCCCGTGGTGCGGGCTGATTGGCACCACACTTTTATAAGGTTATTCTGGCTAAAAGCGGCTTGCCTGATTGGCCACGTGCGTTGCGTCTGTGAGGCGGATGCCACCTGCTATTCCCAATACATGCCGGTGTGCATTTCTTTTCCAAATGTCTACAGGTCATTCAATAAAATAACAGTAACGCAGCAACGCCCATGTGCTATTACTGTCTGGGGAGATCTCCGCGTGCCTGCGGGCAGGAGAGGTTTGTGTGCTGGGCTGAGATTCGTCTTGCTGTTGCTGGCAGTAGTGAGCAGGAACGCCTGGTGAGTTCAAACCGAACAGGGGATGGGCCACCTTAGGCAGCCCCTGTTCCTTTTTTCCATTGATTTGTTGCACCGCAAACTTATTTGCCTTAATGTCCACTCTAATTTGTTCGCGCCTCTGTCCAGAGACATTTATTTATTTTATTTATTTATGAAGTTTTTATAGCGCTGGCCAGACCCAGGGGTATCGGAGCGCTTTGCAGTAGGTGCATAACAGATAATCATCATATACAAAATAGAAGAGTGACATATCAACAGAGGAGCTCAAAAATAAAGAGCAACACACTGTAGTGCAGGACACTTTTGCCTTCAGGGTTCTTCGTAGTCTTAGAGCTGGAGCAGAGCTCGATGTTTGCTATCTGCCCCACGCTATCCACTTCCTAGGGAGCGGTTGAGGGGCAAGGTTTTGAGTTGGCTTTTGAATTCTACAAAGGAGGGAATGTTTCTGATGTGAGAGGGAATGGAGTTCCATATTTTGGAAGCGCTTCCGGGTGAGGAATGGATTTGCCATTCTCTCTTTTGCCCCATCCCTTTCACCTGCCCCTTTCTTCCCTTGTATTCCTCCCTCTCCCATTGGATGGTGTCTACTCAAAGTTTGTCATGTTCTGTTATGTTATGTTATGTGATAGTGGATTTGTAATGCGCACTAATACTCTGGAGTGTCCTGGCGCGAAAAAGAGCTGGGGTAGAGGCGGAAGTCAGATTAGATGGTCTTACTGAACAGATGTGTTTTTAGATGCTTTTTAAAGAGTTGGAACTCTTGTATAAGTTGAAGGTCAGGAGGAAGCGCATTCCAGGCCTCAGCAGTTTTGACAGAAAGTGACTTGCCTCCCAAACGAACTCTGCGGAAACGCGGGAAGATCATCCGGCGAAGAGAGGCAGAACGCAGAGGTCGGTTCGGAACATAGAAGGCAAAGTGCTTCCTGAGGTAGGTGGTACCAAGTCCATGGAGGGCCCGGTGAGCCAGAGTAATTGCTTTGAACTGCACTCGCTGAGCCACAGGCAGCCAGTGCAGTTCCCGTAGGTATTGCCGTGCGCTGGATCTCCTTGAGGCATTAAAGAGGAGCCTTGCCGCGGCATTCTGTATAATTTGGAGTTTGCGCAGAAGATAGCCAGGCATTCCTATGAACAAAGCATTGGCATAGTCCAGCCTCGACAAAATCAAGGCACGTGTGATCGTCTTTTTGGCCACACTCTGGAGCAACGGGAAAAATTTTCTGAGTGCTTTGAGGGTACCATAGCAGACTCCCGTCAGTTTTTTTACATGGTTGCTAAATTGCAGGTCACGCTAAACCATACCCCCAGATTTGTAGCAGGTCCACCCTCAGAACGCGGGCTAGGGAAGTTTGGTGGCCATAGACAGTTTCTGAAGTCTGAAGGAAACTAGCCGTACTGGAGGACCTCCGATTTATCCTCATTACATTTGAGAGAGGCCTGGGCCAGCCAGTGAAATACTGGTACTAGGCACGTCTGGGCGGTGTCTGTGTCCAGGTCCATGCCCCTCCAAGTAAACAGCAGCTGAGTGTCATCAGCATACGCTATAACTGTTGCTCCCAGCTCCTCTGCCAGATAAACCAATGGGGTTTAATATATATTAATTAGCAGAGGTCTCAGGCTGGAGCCCTGCGGAAGCCCAGTTGCAAGGTTCCTGACAGAGGAAGCACACGGAGCCATACAGACCTGCTGCGAGTGGGAATCGAAAAGGATTTAACCCATTCCCAGACCAAGCCAGAGATCCTGATTGCAGATAGCCTGGCCAAGAGCAACTGGTGGGGCACCGTGTCGAAGACGGCAGAGAGGTCAAGTAAAACCAGGGCCGCCCTGCCGCCTCCGTCAAGACACTCTCTGATAGCCTCCGACATCTCCACCAGAGCAGTCTCCGTGCTGTAGGCAGACCTAAACCCCGACTGAGCAGGGTGGAGAGCACCTGATGCTTCAACAAACGTCTCCAGCTGCCGAAAGGCCACCTTCTTGCAGACTTTGCCAAGGCAGGAAAGAGCGAGATAGGCCGGTAGTTGGCAGGGAGCACAGGGTCCAGTGAGGGTTTCTTCAGTAGGGGTAGCAATTTAGCCTGTTTCCATTGGACCGGCACCGAGGCGGTCTGAAGGGAAAGATTAACAATGTCCACTACCACTGGACAAACCTCCTCGGCTACACCAGCTAGTACCCGAGCCGGACAAGAGTCTGAGGGAGAGCCAGATTTAAGAGAGCCAAGAATGGCTAGAATGTCTGACTCGGTAGTGGGCAGAAATTATAAGATAAGGGAGGTCCCCAGGGCAGGGGTCTCCACAGTTCTGAAAAGTCAGCCAACACAATCCTGAATCTTTAGAATCTTGTCGACAAAAAGATAGATCCTCACACCATTGGGATACTGGTAGCGATCTTTGTTCTGCACAAGGAGTTAGAAAGCTCCGGACAATAGCAAAGATCTCCTTACTATTGTTCCGAGCCAGGCCAAGTCTCCCGGCAAAATAGTCGCTTTTAGCCTGCCTAATGGCCATATAGTACTCTCTCTTTGCTAAGCGCAGGGTTGTGGTTCTGTGTTACTTACGCATGGTGAAGGGGTGAAGAAATTGGGGGGGAGGGGTGAATTGGAGGAAAACGGGCCCCTCTTAGCAAGGGAGTTATTTTTTTTCAAGATATTTTCTGAAATTGTTACTGGAACAGTTTGAGGTAGGTGAATTAATAATTTGGAAAGGTGAAATTACTGCGTTGACGCGGACCTGATGATATTGTAAGAGTTTTGCCACAAGACTTCGTATATCTGTGAGATATATTTTATGGAAAAACTCTCATTTAAAGAAATTGGAAATGTCACGTACGGCCTGATACAATGTTTCACTTTGCCTTCTAAAATGACATCTCTGCACTGACCGAATACAGGGGCATATTACCAAGCAATAGCGATAATTATCGCTATTGCTTGTTTAGAGACAAAAATTTACCGCAGAGCTGCGGCGATTTTTATCGCAGATAAACCTTGGTATTACCAAGGTTTATCGCAAATGCGATAAAAAACGGCCGCAATGCATGAATATCGCTGAAAAGTCAGCGATATTCATGCATTACCGAGCTAATGCTCTTAGCCATGTTATCCACCTCCCATTGGATAACATGGCTAAGAACTGCTCAGGGGCAGGTGTTAGCTTTTGGAGATATTCGCGCTTAGCGCGAATATCTCCAAAAGTTGGTAATAGGAGATAGCGATGTTAGCGACTGTTTCCAGTCGCTAACATCTTGGCACGCCCACTTTGCATGTCATTAGTGATAAATATCACTGACATGCAAAGTGGGGCCCAAGATGGTCGCTATCTCCTACTAGCTGTCGCTAACTGGTTTTAGCGACAGCTAGGTAATAGGGAGATAATTTTATCTCCGCTTTCTTGGCTTTTAAAGCCAAAAAAGTAGAGCTAAACCCCTTGATAATATACCCCACAGTGCTTTCGGACTGCCCTCTTTGTGTGCTGTGCGAGATGCCGGGATTACCATTTAACAACATGATATTTATCTCCATAGCCTAGTTCAGTTTCTCATAGTATCTGCCTCCCTTGTGCATGATTGTGTTAGCATTATATATAACAACAAAGGACATCCCTCCACGTGGGATCATTCAGACTGTTGTCCCTATATACTCCCGCATGATGCTTACATTATCATAGAACATTCGCGGGTCTAGCTGGCTCCACAAGTTGCCACTTTTTTCACACACTGCTCTCTGTTTGTAGTTCAGTTTTGGGTCACACATTGTCATCCTCAGCCCAGGACATCACTCCAAAGGGTTCAATGCTTCTGTGGCCCCAGACTGCAGTCTGTGTACACTATGTTAAATTAGGAAGCCATATCTTTATATCTACCCATCAGGGCCCTCCAGTTTGACACAGTGTTTTCAAAGTGGTCTCTCAGTGTGTTGTGAACGTGTGTCTATCAGCAGCCCTCACGCCACCCCATAACTTGATAGAGTATTCTGATAGAGTATTTTAAGGCAGGGCTGTGTACAGATTGCTGATCTGTCCTGCAGCAGCCTGGCCCTGGCTATCCTTTCACCCCCACAAGCTTGCACAATGCTCTAAGAACCTCTCCGCACGCTGTATGTAGACAGACACACAAGACGCAGGTTACCTACTTGAAAGAGTGCAGGTGCGGCATGATTCACTTCAGTGCAGCACCTCTCCTGCTGTGAATATATTTTTGTGCATATCGTTTGAGCAGCAAGACACTCAACAGGGAGTTGTCTCAGTGGCATAATTAATAAAGCCTGGGGAGGTCCCCGGGACTGTGGGGGCCACCACGGGCCCCCATTCCATGATTTAGATTTGCCCCTGGGACCTGGCCCACCCAGGGGCTTATAGAAAACGATGCGTGGTACACCGCGCCTCGTTTTTTAAAATAATTTCGGCTGGATTTGCACACCCGGCGTGAATTTGGCCAAAATAGACTGATAGACTTGCTCCAATGAGCTTTCTCCAAGGTCTTATGGGAGTTGTAGTGCGGTTAATTCCACCCAAATGTGAACAGAAATCATGTCAGGCACCTTGAGAGAAGCAATACCCAGCAATAGAGACACAGCACACGATGGGGCCCATTTGAGGGTTTGATTTGGGGACCCTGTGTACACAGCACCCATCTGGGTGGAATTAACCGCACTACAACTCCCATAAGACCTTGGAGAAAGCTCATTGGAGCAGGTCTATCAGCCTATCAGAAGGCATGGTATTAAGGGGCGGCAAGAAACGCTGTGTACTTGGCAAACCAGCCTGTGAAGAAGGAATATAATCCGAAACGCGTCGGCTACATCCCACTGTGTGTTGAGGTCTGAGGAGATCCATTGCTTCCAGCGTGCGCTTCGCCAATTGGGCAACTTGGAGCTTTATGTTTTTCACGGCAGCCCAGCCGTGGACAGCGCAACACCGCAAATGAACAGCGGGCCGTGGGGCTTGAAATCACGTCTGGCTCCTTAGAGGAAGCGGGATCTATCGCATCCAGAGTGCACGTCGTTTGTGGGCAACTCGGAGCATGATGTTTACACGGCAGCCCAGCCGTGGAATGTGCACCACCGCATCATAACATCGGTTCGAGTGGCTTGAAATCATGTCAGGCACCTTGAGAGAAGCAATACCCAGCAATAGAGACACAGCACACGATGGGGCCCATTTGAGGGTTTGATTTGGGGACCCTGTGTACACAGCACCCATTTGGGTGGAATTAACCGCACTACAACTCCCATAAGACCTTGGAGAAAGCTCATTGGAACAAGTCTATCAGCCTATCAGAAGGCATGGTATTAAGGGGCGGCAAGAAACGCTGTGTACTTGGCAAACCAGCCTGTGAAGAAGGAATATAATCCGAAACGCGTCGGCTACATCCCACTGTGTGTTGAGGTCTGAGGAGATCCATTGCTTCCAGCGTGCGCTTCGCCAATTGGGCAACTTGGAGCTTTATATATATATATATATATATATATATATATATATATATATATATATATATATATATAAGAAAGAAAGTGTTGCCCCTCCGTTGGCCAAGCACATGCAGGTAAGTATCGCCAACCACCAGGAGCAGCCCACGCACCCATAGTCCTCATTAAAATCAGCGCTGTTCTACGCGTTTCGGGCATGACGCCGCCTTCATCATGGACAGTCTTTCAGTGAGTGACGGAAAAAAACGCCCCACCAGTAAATACCCTTTTTTATTTTCATGACACCACATCAGGTATACTCTCAAATTGCATGATGGGACTGGTAGTGTAGCATCACCCCCAAGTGCGTCGCCGCCGTCATCTCACTTGTAAGTTCGTAAAAGAGAAGATATCCAGTGTACTGCAGAGCTGTCCCCATTTTCCATAGCGCTTCCTGCTCCGTTGCCGCTGAAGAAGTATATTGCGGCAACCCACCCTGGTCTTGCGGTAGTGCTCAGCCGTGATCTAGGCTCGACCACAATATTTGCAAGAAAGAGTTGCCCCTCCGTTGGCCAAGCACATGCAGGTAAGTATTGCCAACCACCAGGAGCAGCCCTCGCACCCACAGTCCTCATTAAAATCAGAGCTGTCCTACCTGTTTCGGGCAAGGTGCCCTTCATCATGGACAGTCTTTCGGTGAGTGACGGCAAACAACGCACCACCAGTAAATACCCTCTATTATTTTCATGACACCACATCAGGTATACTGTCAAATTGCATGATGGGACTGGTAGTGTATCATCCCCCCAAAGTGGGTCGCCGGCGCCTTCTCACTTGTAAGTCCGTAAAAGAGAGGATATCCAGGTTACTGCAGAGCTGTCCCCCATTTTCCGTAGCGCTTCCTGCTCCGTTGCCGCTGACGAAGTATATTGCAGTGGACCCACCCTGGTTTTACGGTAGTGCTCAGCCGTGATCTAGGCTCGACCACAATATTTGCAAGAAAGAGTTGCCCCTCAGTTGGACAAGCACATGCAGGTAAGTATCGCCAACCACCAGGAGCAGCCCACGCACCCACAGTCCTCATTAAAATCAGTGCTGTCCTACGCGTTTCGGGCATGGCGCCCCCTTCATCATGGACAGTCGTTCAGTGAGTGACGGCAAACAACGCACCACCAGTAAATACTCTCTTTTAATTTCATGACAACACATCAGGTATACTTTTAAATTGCATGATGGGACTAGTAGTGTATCATCACCCCTAAGTGGGTTGCCGCCGTCATCTCACTTGTAAGTTCGTAAAAGAGAGGATATCCAGTGCACTGCAAAGCTGTCCCCCATTTTCGGTAGTGCTTCGTGCTCCGTTGCCGCGGACAAAGTATATTGCGGCAGACCCACCCTGGTCTTGCGTTAGTGCTCAGCCGTGATCTAGGCTCGACCACAATATTTGCAAGAAAGCGTTGCGCCTCCATTGGACAAGCACATGCAGGTAAGTATCTCCAACCACCAGGAGCAGCCCACGCACCCACAGTCCTCATTAAAACCAGCGCTGTCCTATGCGTTTTGGGCATAGCACACTTCATCATGGATAGTCTTTCAGTGTGTGACGGCAAACTACGCACCACCAGTAAATACCCTCTTTTAATTTCATGACAACACATCAGGTATACTGTCATATTGCATGATGGGACTGGTAGAGTGTCATCACCCACAAGTGGGTCGCCGCCATCATCTCACTTATAAGTTCGTAAAAGAGAGGATATCCAGTGTACTGCAGAGCTGTCCCCCATTTTCTGTAGCGCTTCCTGCTCTGTTGCTGCTGACGAAGCATATCGTGGCAGACCCACCCTGGTCTTGCGGTAGTGCTCAGCCGTGATCTAGGCTCGACCACAATATTTGCAAGAAAGAGTTGCTCCTCCGTTGGCCAAGTACTACCAAGCACTACCGCAAGACCAAGGCACCCACAAACACAAACCCTGAACACCTGCTCACTCACTCAAGCCACAATCTCTGTCATAAACTGCATGCACTTGGGAGCACCCAAGGACCCCTGTCTTCACTCTGTCTTTAGCTTGGGAGCAAGAGGATTGGCGAGGAGCTCAAGAAAGTCCTGAACACCTCCATCACCTCGGCCTCAGTCTCTGAAGACTGGAAGCACGCTGAAGTAAGGCCCTTCCCGAAGAGGCCATCCACCGATCCAGCTGAACCAAAGAACCACCCACCCATCTCTTGGTTCCCGTTTCCTCAAGAAAGTAATCAACAAGCAACCACCAAACCCCTGGAACACAACATCCTCCTGGAACCTCCCTCCCAATCCGGATTCCGAGCCAACCACAGCACCGACACAGCCCTGATCGCAGCCACCGAAGACATCAGGGCCCTCCTCAACCGAGGCGAAAGCTGCCTTCAACACCGTCCCCCATCATATCTTGATCCACAGACTCCACCACATTGGAATACAGAGATACGCCCTCAAATGCATTACCTCTACCTCACTGGAAGAACCCAAATATTCTGTCTCCCACCATTCACCTCAGAACCCAAGAAGATCATCTGCCGCATCCCCCAAGGATTGTCCCTCAGCCCCACCCTCTTCAACACCTATATGACCCCTCTGTCGAACACAGTCAGATCACACGGACTCAACATCATGTCCTATGTCAACGATACTCAGCTCGTTCTCTCACTCTCAGAAAACCCCTCCACCACCAGCGCCAACTTCCACAGATGTATGATGGACTTTGCCAACTGGATGAAGGACAACTGTCTCAAACTCAACACAGACAAGACGGAAATCTTCCTCTTTGGGGACCACACCTCGTCATGGAACGACACATGGTGGCCCGTAAATCAGTTTCTACCTCCCCTCGCTCTGAAAGACCATGCCAGCAACCCCGGCATCATCCTGGACAGCAAGCTATCTATGAAGAAACAGATAAGCCCAGTCTCATTCACCTGCTTCCACACCTTACGCATGCTCCACAAGATCTTCAGGTGGCTCCCAGTCAACATCAGAAGGACCGTCATGCTGGCCTTTAGCACCATCAGGCTGCTCTACGGGAACTCGCTCTACATAGGGTGACTGCATTCCTCCTGAAGAGACTACAGAAAATACAAAACTCAGCTACAAGACTCATCCTCGACCTCCCCAGAAGGAGCCACATCACACCCCACCTCAAGAAGCTACACTGGCTCCCAATCCAGAAGAGATGCCAGTTCAAGATGCTGATCCACACATATAAAGCCTTGCACAGTGAAGGACCAGCATACATCAACAAACTCATGGCCAAACCAACATCGAACGATGTTCTTTTTCACATCGGCAGTCAAAGCCTTCCCCTGTACCTTGGCCCCACCCCATCACTCAAGCAATTCAGGAAAAAACTCAAGACATGGCTGTTCGAATGAACAGACCACCTTGCAGCAACTAGCCACTCCAACGCTTCAAGACTCTCATAGTCTATTTGATGCGCTCTATAAATAACTGATTGATTGACTGACAATATTAATGTATTCCCCAGCTATAGTTAGTGGGGCTAACTATAACTTGTGGCCCCGCCATGCACTGCTTATGACCTCACTTGTGATATCACCCATGACATGTTCTATGACATCGTTGATGACATCACTGCTGAAATCTCAAATTACATCATTAATGACATCACTGATTACATCATCCAATGAGTGAGTAAGTTTGTTTTTTAGTTTACATAGTGGCGGGTAACTACCATATGACTTTTCAATCTAATTTTGAACAGCCTGTGTCCAGCTAATGGGTATAAGTATTTACAAAACGCATATGCTATTAACACCATGGATGCTGCAGATATTCCTCTGCTGTGCTGGGTCATAATGTTAATGGGTGTGGTTATGACGAGCTCAGCTCATCATGAGCAGACGAGAGGTGTACCTCATGACGAGCTGAGCTCGTCATGAGCATCGAAGGGGTTAATGCACTATATGTGTGTAAAGGTATTGAATATGTTGTAAATCTTTGCTTTGAAGAGTAACTCTTTGTGTAGGTGACAGATGACTTGCGTTCATTGTGTTCCACACAAGTTTTTTTGTATTGTAGAAAAAGTTTCCAGAAAGGCAAAGATTCTACATATTACAAACTAAGTATTGTAGGCAGCCTTGAGTTATTGCACAGAATCGTCTCAGCATGGCAACTTCTACTTAACATAGAAGACTGTGTACACAGGGTACTAACCTATGTACATGTGCTTGTTTTGCTACTGCATTGCATTCCTGGTATCTCTAACCTTTGTGGGCTCATACTAGGCCCCGTTCCACCGCAGCTGTGTGCCGTTTGCATGGAGGTCATCTTCTTTCACTTTCGACCCTGTCCCATTGGTGACATACTTCCGGGGTTGGAGGGGGCGGTTTAGTTTTGGCGCTCTCTCCTGCTTTAAATTCTATGGGATTGCAGGCGTGCAGCGGACGCACGCAGCAGGCGCACCGCATGTGTGCCTAAGGCAAGCCCGTCTGTGCCCAACCGCGCCAGTCCGTTGCGAGATGCCAGACATGCTGCTGGTTCACCTTGAGATATGCAAACCTACTCCCAAGAAGAACTACTGATGATCAGAAAACAGGTTAGCTTATGCGACTACCCCCTTGTAGTTTGTTAGAAGGCCCGTTCTGTTGTAGTAGTTGTGGGTTCTATTCTTGGGTGACCAGACCCTCCTCTCCTCTCTCTGCCTCCTCCTGCTCAAGGTGCATTATTAAATTCCTAAGTCTTAATTGCTGTTCTTTAGTAAAGCACCATGCTGAGGTTTACGATCTGTTGGAGGACGAGTCACCTGACGTACTCTTTTTAACAGAGATCTGGCTCTCAGGTGATACACTGGTCGAGCCAGGTCTGGCGCTTGCCTGGGGCTTCAGTATTGTGACTCTTAACAGAGAAATGAAAGGGAGTGGTATTGCAGCTATTTCTAAATCCTGCTACACCTGTACTTTTGTGAAACTGGTCTTGGCTGGCTGCAAATGGATTCCCCTCAACGCCAGCTATACAATGTCTGAGTTGCTGGTCTACCGACCGCCAGGGCCCTCTAAAGAGTTTAGGGTGGCACTGATTGATGCAAACAGTTCTCTGGCTATGAGATCTGCCAATGTCAGCATTATCAGTGATCTGAACCTACATTTGGACAATATACATGATTCTGAGCTGGGTAATTTCTTAGCAGATCTTGTCGCCCTTCAGCTGATTCAACTTGTTCCAGGTTGTACCCACTCTGCAGGTCACCTGCTTGACCCTGTCTTTTCTAACCTTCCTGCCCTCATAGTGAATACTTATATCCCGATGAGTGGGTCTGAACATTATCTGGTCTCCATGGAACTCTCGGGGGTAGAGCCTTCCCAGAGGGTGGCCCAGAAGTCGATTGTTAAACATCCTTGGCATAAACTGGACGTAGATCAATTTCATACTTTCCTCTCCACACACATCCTTAGCATGCCGGATGACCCAGAAGCAGCTGAAAGAGCTCTAGCTGACTGGATCCGGCGGCCTCTTGATACACTCATCCTAGTGAAATGGTCCAAGATTCACAATAGCAAATCCAGCCCATGGTACAATAGTAAGCTTGCTAATGTCCGGAAAGCATGTAAAAGGCTGCAACTGGCATGGAGACAAGCCTATGATTCTGTCTTGAAGGGGCATTATCAAGCAGCCATCAAGAATTATCATAGGGCCATCCAGAAGGAAAGGGCGGCCAACTTTGCTGAGAAAATCAGAAACAGCAGCAACCCTGCTATACGTATTTTTTCAATACTTAAAGATCTCAGAGTGGTAGGGTCTCCTATAATGCCTCCTATTTCCTCTGACCTGCAATGTGAGGATCTGGCCGCCTTCTTTATTAAGAAGGTGGATAACATCTACAGGTCCTTCATCCCCACAGCGATCGGACCAGGTCCTGCTCATAGACCCCTCTCCATTTCCACGCTTACAGCCTTCCCCTTGGTCTCTCACAATGAGATGCGTACGTTATGCAGGAGGGTCAAATCTGGTACCCCTGTAGATCATCTTAAACCTGAGCAATTTCTAAAGTCTTTGCCTTTACTCCTTACCTCTTTGTGCCATTTGATCAATCTGTCTCTGTCCACAGCGGTTGTCCCTAGGGCTTGGAAACAGGACATGCTGGCCCCTTTGTTAAAAAAAACCCTCATTGGATGCCACCAAACTGGAACATATTCGTCCCATTTCTCTGCTGCCATGGGTGTCCAAGATCACAGAGGTGCACATTAACTCCATTCTGACAGGACACTTGGAAAATAACAACATCCTTGACTCCTCTCAGAATGGTTTCCGCCTGGGTCACAGCACAGAGACGGCCCTCTTAGCCGAAACAGACCATCTGAGGGAGACCTTAGATGTCGGACGCACTTGGGCGCTGATAATATTAGACCTCAGCGCTGCGTTCGACACAGTATCACAACAGATATTGCTGCAAAGGTTGGAGGAGGCAGGCATAGAGGGCCTGGCCCTGGGATGGTTCACCTATTTTCTCTCTGAGAGAACGTTCCAGGTGAGGGCTCCTCTTTCGCCTCTCAGATAACATGCTATTAAACAAGGGGGTCCCCAGGGCTCAGCATTGAGCCCTACGCTATTTAACTTGCATGTCCAACCTTTAGCAGCAATGGATAGGAGCAGAGGACAAATGGTGGTATCTAATGCCGATGATACTCAGTTGGTAGGGGCTCTCTCTGATGACTCTACGCAGGATGCTCCTAAGTTTAGGAGCGATCTTGCTGTTGTCGTGGAGTGGATGACTGCCAACTGTCTCCAGTTTAACGCTAGCAAATCTGAGATTTTGCTAGTAGGAAGAGATCCTGAGCTGTGGAGTGAGAGCGGGTGGACGGCAACTCTGGGATGTGCACCCTCCCCCAAACAGGTGGTTAAAAACCTGGGTGTATGGGTTGACTTGACCCTCAGCTTTCAGGCCCAAATTAAGAAAATTGTGGGGAAGTGCTTTCGACTCTTGCTAGGGCTCAAACCGATGTTGGTTTTTTCTGACCCTACAGTCAGTCAAGTCATCATCGAGGCTTCCATCTTGTCTCGGCTGGACTATGCCAGTTCACTCTATCTGGGGGTCAATAAGGCCGAAGTCCTCCGTCTGCAGAGGGTTCAAAGTGCGGCTGCTAGAACTCTTCTTGGACTCCCTAGAACTTGCCCTACGACCAATGCCATCCGTCGACTACATTGGTTGCCGGTGGCAATATGCATCAAGTTTAAGTCCCTCTGCATTGCCTTCAAAATCAAGAACTCTTCCTCCCCAGATATCTTGGCGAACTTGCTTTCACCCTACTCCCATACTCGCCTACGTTCTAGAGGCCAGCATCTGGCGGTTGTCCCTCGGGTAAGGAGGGTACGTGCAGGAGGGCGCTCCTTCTGCACCTTGGCTACAAAACTGTGGAATTCCCTCCCTGCGCACATCCGTAGCATTGACAACTAAAAACCCACCTTTTCTCTTTGCTTTAGCCCTTGCCTCGTTAGTAGCTTCCCTTCTTCCGTCTGTTAGCGCTGCGACGCCCCTTTGCTGGGGCAGCTGTGCGCTATATAAAACTTTCAACATAACATAACATAACATCAGGAAATGGTCTATCTAAACAGCACAGTATAAAGGCTGCAGGTAGTATGATTCAGCACCTTCAGCACTTGGTTATTTTAGGTGTATAGTCGCTCTGTGAACAAGTTTTGCATAGAGTGTTCAATGTTCCTAGTAGATACATTTTAATACTGTGTTGTGTATTTCTCATGAGAGTTTCACTGTCTGCAAAAAGTATGGTACAGTGTAAACTCTCTCCATAAAGTAAGCACTTTAAAATGATCAACTTTTCCACTCATATCTACTTAATTTCTCAATGTAGGTTTAGTGACTGTCAGAGGTTTGATACAGGTAAAGAGTGTCCGTACTATGGTATTAGTTATGTAACAGGCCTTGAGTATCTGGAGCACTTTTGCTTTCCCTGAACAGCTGTACTTAGCAAGTAAACAGTGCATGGCAGAGGTACAACTTATAGTTGGCGCTGCTAACTATAACTGGTGAATTTCAGTGTTTTTTTTATTTCAAAACATTAATGTTGTAACTGACAAATTCACCGTACTATAGCATTACTTTGTTTTTTGTCACTGAATATATATCTATATACAAGTATATATATATATGTTCACTGAAAAAAACAGTTTAAAGTGAAGTTATGATTAGGTGACAAAGTCACATATAACGTAACATTTTAAACTAAAAAAACACTGACATTCATCAATCATAGTTCAGCTAACTATAATGTGCAACTCTGTCATACCCTGCTTATGACCTCACATATTACGTCACTCATGGCATATTCAATAGCATAATTGAAGACATCACTGAAGACATTCAGTGAGTTTATTGGACTTTTTCTAAGGCAGGGTAAGATCTTGGCATATCTAGCTATAAAATCACTTCAACCTCTGGATTTCTACTTTTTTTTAAAAACGTTAGTGAAGATCATATTACCATACCTTACTATAATGTCTATTTAACCTTCTGTAAGTGAATTTGTAGAGTTATTGAACATGTTCAGCCAACACCCCCACTGCACACATCCTTCAGCCATTGATAGCAGAGGTCGGCACCCTGCAGGTGGCCAGCTCACTGCAGCCTGCCGTGCTTGTCAGTTTGCTGTCCCTGCTCCTGTCTCACTTTCTCTTCTTTGTCCTTCTACATGCCCCGTGCCCCAACTCATGCTCTCTCAGGTGAGGTTGCTTCGCTTGCCCCCACCGTGCCCTCCATTGCCCGGGCCTATGCCCTTGGGCATTTGTGTTTGATGCTATCCACTTTCCTTAAAGCCATGATGCAATTGGATTGCATTTACAACAATCTCTATTTGTTAAATATTAATATTGCAATGGTGGTGTGCAAACTTATTTGAGGATGTTTCTAAATGGTCTTTGTTTACTTTTTTGAGTAGTGTTTCCTGAGTGTCCCATCGAATTGCTTCTTCTATTTGTATTTATTTATTGACCTCCTGTAGGGTAGTGCAGTACTCCAGAGGGACTCATAGAACTTTGAAAAGGTTCTGCAGGAATCCTGTGTTCATTTTACTTCCTGGCTATTGCGGGACTTGAAGCTTTAAAAAAAAAATTGTGTTTATTATGAAATAGTAATTGTTTTCACAGTTTAAGCTGTGAGGTTTTCTCAAAGGCACAAAGAAATACGATTTTGTGTACTTTTTCAGAAATTTGTGCATTTTTAGGTATATTTCATTGATTGTTGAAAGTGAATCCTTGCACCTTGAAGTATTATTTCCTCTAGATCAGGGGTCTCAAACTTTTCTGTATTGAGACCTACCTCTGGTCATCGAAAGCTATCCTGAGCTTCCCCCTAATATAAGGGTGTTTGATAAGTTTACATAAAGTCTTAGTAACTTAAACAATGCCCATAGAGTATCCCAGTCCTGCTCAGGTGAAAATTTAACATTAATGAAACATTAGCTCTACAGCAAATGTTAACTTGTGGAGACCCCAACAATCAGTTTTGTCCATCATTTGGGAATCACACTGAGAGGTGAGATCTAGTTTAGACTTATATTCTCATTGTCATGCAATTGATAAGTTGATACTACACTAATTTTGAGAGCAAGAACACGTTCGAGCATTAACAATACATTTGTGAGCCCCACGTAAACGTCATAGATATCAACAAGTAAATATATCTTGGCAGTGACTGCCACATTGTACAGCAGTAAGACGATAATGAGACACAAATGAATTCATGAAGAGTTTGATTTAAGAAGCCAGTAAGAAGAGAAAGAAAGAAAAAAGGGGATCAAAAAGGAAGAAGAAGAGGGGAATAAAGTGAAATGCGAGGAAGAAAGAAAAGAGAAGAAGGAAGCAAAAGACAATGAGAGAAAGAACTAAGGAGAGGAAGAAACGTGAGAAAGCAAAGAAAGGAATGACAAGGCTGAGAAAGTCAGTGATATAGAGAAGGAGAAAAAATACAAAAAGAGAAAAGCAGAGAGAAAGAAAGAGGAATCAATGAGAGACAGAATGTCAGGGAGAGAGAAAGGTGGGGAGAGAACTTGAGAAAAGGAAGGAGGAAAAAGAAGCAGGAAAATAAGCAAAAAGGAGAGGAAGAAAGATGTTGATAATAGAAACAGAAACGAAAAATGAGAAAGTCAGAGAAAAAAGAAATGAGATAAGGTAGAATAAGAAAGAGAAAGAATTACAATGGAAAATAAAGGAAGGAAGTAAAAAGAAACAGCAACTAAACAAAAAAAATAATTGAATGAGAAAAGAAAAGGTAGCAAAGAAAGAAACAGATGAAGTGAAAGTAGAGGAAGAAAAAGGAAGAGGTAGAAAAAGATAGCAACAAGGAAAGAGCAAGTCAGAAACAAAAACGAGAGAAGCAAAGAGAAAAGTTGAGCAAGTAAAGTACAAGCTGAAAAGGAAAGAGAGGAAGTAAAGAGTAAGAAAGCAACAGTCAAATAATCGAGGGTAAGAAAGAAAGAAGACAATAAATATAAATGGAAAGAAAAAACAAAGAGTGAAAGAAAAACAGAAAAGGAGAGAAAGAACTGAGGAATGAAAGAGTGGAAGAAAAAAGAAAGTAACAAAGAAACAGAAAGGAGAGAAAAGGAAACAACGTGGGGAAGAAAGGAGAAAATGCACCATAAAAGTGGAACACAGCAAGAAATTGATAAAGAAGACTGAAAGAAGAAAACCTTAAAAAAGTTGAGAATGAAAGAAGAAAAATTAGGAGGATGGAGAGAAAGTTAGAAAAAAAGAAATGGAATGAAGAAGAAAAGGAATCAAAACAAAAAGAAAGAATGAAACAGAAAGAGGAAAAGGAGAGAAAGAAACAGAAATAGTGAAAAAAGGATACAAGTTGAATAAGAAAGAAAATTAAAGTAAAGAAACCAAAAAATATTTTTTCAGAAGACAGATGTCCACATATACTCGCATGTTCAGATTCCTAGGATTCAGAGAAGCGTTGCATTATGTTTTAACCCCTTCGACGCTCATGACGAGCTGGGCTCGTCATGAGGTAGCCTCCTCGCACGCTCATGACGAGCCCAGCTCGTCATGAAACATGGGAATGAGTAAATCCCAGCGTACGGGCGGAATTCCGCCCGCACGCATGCGGTTAAAGTGCTACCATAGCATTTGTGCAGCTGCATATTGTCAAACCAGCTGACAGTTAATTATCATGTGTGAGCTACTCAGAGACAGCCTGAGAGCTACCTGTAGCTCACATTTGACCTGTTGGAGACCCCTGCTCTAGACAATTATTTTGGATCTGTTCTTCACTGACTAGAGACCTTCTGCACCCTGTGCTCCATTTAGAGTTCATTTTTGAGGAATTATAATGGGTTCCAGAGGGCCATTTCTTCAAAATGCATGCCTTTATATATGTGTGTGTGTACGTGTGTGTGTGTGGGTGTGTGTGTGTGTGTGTGTGTGTGTGTGTGTGTGTGTGTATGTAAATTAACCTTTTTTGGAGGAAAACACATCACCAAATGCACCACCTTTTTAAAATAATTATATATTTACTGTTTTACTTTATTGGGAGATACCCCTCAAACTCCCCCTTTTTTAATTACTTTTACTCCCTATACCCTCACCCTCCACTAACCCCTAAAATACTCTTTCCACACCATACCTTTACCCACCCATGAACCCTAAAAATACCCTTAGAACCCTATACTCTTACTCACCACTAAACCTTAAAAATATTCTTAAAACCCTACACTTTACCCACCCATAAACCCTAAAAATGCCCTTACCACCCTATACCCCTACCCACCCCTAAACCTTAAAAATACCCTTGCCATCTTATGCCTATACCCACCTTTAAACCTAAAAATTCCTTTAACAAGCTCTACCCCTACACACCCCTACCCTACAAATACCCTTAGCACACTATAAACTTACAAACACATAAATCCTAAAAGTACCCTTACCACCATATAAATATATATATATTTATATATATTCACTGAAAAAAACAAAGGTTAAAGCAATGTTATAGTTGGGTGAATATGTCAGTGACAACTTTAACTTTTTTAACAAAAAAAAGCACAGAAATTCACCAGTTAAAGTCAACTATAACTTGCTTCAAATTACATCACTAATGACATATTCTATGTCATTATTTATGGCATCACTAACAACATCTCAAATGACATCATTGATGACATCACTGATTTCAGTGAAGTTCTCCTTTAAAAAAAAAAGAAAAACATCTTTTTATCACACCTAAATATAACATTACTTTAATCTTTGTATTTTTTCAGTGAATGTCCAGGTTTTTTTAACGCAAAGTAACATTTGATAACCCTCTTCGGACAGGCACTGTGGCAATGCCCCGATAGGCATCCAACCTCACACTGCGCACAGCCGCGTGAGAACCCACCCGGAGGCTGCCAGCACCCCTGCAGGCAGCAAACATCATGCTGAGCACAGCCTTTCATTATGGGCGGCGTGCAGTTAGCTGGTGGACTTCTGTTGCTGCAGGCAGCCAACCCCACGCTGTGCGCAGCCTTTGGCCGTGCACAACAGAAGGATTTGGCTTGCTGCCATATCATCTGGCCAACCCCCCAGCAGGCTGTCAACCCCAAACCATGCACAGCCTTTGCTGTGCGCGGCACAGGCCTGGCATTTGGGCCCCTCCCTGACCCTTAATTGGCCCCAGGGACCCATATCACCTGGGGCCACATATATTAGACAGGGAAAGAGGTCATGCTGCCCCACTCCCTTAGCCTTAATAGGCCCTAGGGATTACATCCCTGGGACCAACTGCAACAAAAGACTGGAGGGGGCAATGCTACCACCCTCCCCAAGCCTTCTTGGCCCCAGGGATCCCATCCCCCAGGGCCTTATTAGACCCCATCCCTATGGGCCAAATATAATTAGTAGGCCTTGGGGAGCCAATTGTCCTGAGCCTTTGTTTTTTTAATGGGAAGGGGACCACTTGCCCCCCTTCCTGAGCATCATTAGGCCCTGGGGAGCCTGTCCCCCAGGTCTCTATGGATTTTAAAAGGGACACGGTCCACATGGCCCCAACTGAGCGTTAGAGGTCCCTGGGGACCCCATGCCTGAGGGCCTTTTTTTAATGGGGGGAGGCATGTGGCCTCCTTCTTCCAGGGCCCTATGTATTTTCAAGGGGTGGGAGGTCGAAGCGTCCCCACTCGCCAAGCCTTATTAGGCCCTGAGGACCTCATTCCCCAAGGCTTTTTTTTTTAAAGGTGAGGAGGCCACACGGCTCCCCTCCCCCAGCCTAATTTGGCCCGGGGACTCCAACGCCATGGGCTCAATGTGTTAATTAAGGGAAGGGTGCCAAACAGCCCCCTTTCCTTGCCTTAATAAGGCCCTGCAGACCTCATTCCCCAGGACCGTTTTTAAAGGAGAGAGGGGTTGCTTCTTATAATAAGTGGGTTCCATGGTGCCCACCTAGTGCACCCACCATACACATGTTGGGGGCTGCAGGGGGAGTTCTAGGGCCCCAGCTGACTACCTGCATGCTGCAGGAGCAGGCATTGCTCTCGATCACAGAGAGCAGGTATTTATGCTGCTCCCTCCGGGTAGGAGCAATATCTTGATCTGTTTCTCTACTAGCAACGGTGTGGGCAGGGAAACATATCATAGGTTTTCTCCCAGCTGGCGGGAGAATTTTTAAAGCTACCACCCGCTGGAGCAAACTTTGTGTTTGCTCCCGTTTGCAGGATTTCCAAAAATGCTCCCGCCAGCAGCGAGCAAGCATAGGTTTCCCAGCCCACGCCAGAGTGGGCAGGGAAACTACTGTGCGTCGGGGTTGGGCTCCCTGGGACACAGCAGGTGGCCCACCCCTAGGGGATTGGACACCCAGGGCCTAATGAGTCCTAGGAATTGAGGATATATGGCCCCTTCCTCTCTTTTAAATAAATAGGCCTCAAGGATGAGGTCCCGGGACCTTTCAAGGCACAGACTGGAGGACGCACAGTCCTCTCCCCATTTGTGCACATTTTGGCCCCATGGGAGGGCTCCCTGGGGCCTATAATGGTACGATTATTTTATGATCATAGGTGAGTCCCGTAGGATTCCAGCAAAAATTCCCAGTTTTTTTTTCAATTTTGGCTGGGGAAGGGGGGTCACTCTGGACCCATTTCCATGGGGACTAGGGAGGCAGGATATCCCTACACTACCTCCTTATATCTTTCTTTTTTTAAACTTCAGAACAGGGACAAAGTCCCTGAATATTTAATGGCTGCCAGCAATGTTTTTCTGATTATGCTGGCAGCCAATCAGAGCCCTCACTCCAGCTGGAGTCTGACTCTCGTGGTAGCGAAATGTAAAGAGAGAAAAAAATCCCTGGACCAATCAGAACACTCTATTTTTTTAATTCTCGACCCAACATTCCAGCTATACAAATATTTTTTACCCTTAATTTCTCAAAACTACTGAACAGATTTACACCAAATCACAAAAGGCACAATCTGCACACCAAGAGCTAGCATCCTGGCAAATTTGATGTAATTCCATTCTGGAGTTTTTGCTGTAACCCTGCCTAAAGAAGTCTATGGAAAATGCATGGGGATTTGGCATTTTAGAACCCCCCCTTTTTTCACAGCCCCCACTTGACGGATCACCTCAAAACTTTACATGCACAAACTAGTAAAAAATGTAGCATATTTTCGGAAGGTTTAGTGGAAATTTAACAAATGGGGCCAAAGTTATTAGCAAAGCAAACATTTCCTATTGAAACGGTGACCTAACTATAGCTACCCAGTGGAATTAATATACTGATATATAAAATCAGGTTCTGAATCAAATTTCTATCTGTTGTCCATGAATCTACAAATGTAACTGATCTTTTGCCAGTCCCTCAGAGTACAAGCATTCAGGACGAAACAGCTCTGCCTCAGTGTCACTAAACAAAGGGCCTTATTTAGAGTTTGGCAGAGAGGGTACTCTGTCGCAACTGTGATGGAGTACCCTGTCAGGGAAACCGTCAGTACGCCCACCAGATTTGCAGGTTAGCAGACCCTAAGTATGTCAGTGAGGGGGGCCTACTCCAGCTTTGTTGCTGACATAGTCCTCCAATGGCTTGATGAAGAATGGGTGTCAGAGGTCCAAAATGGGAGTTTGTTTTTTAAAAACAAAAAACTAACGAGTCCCTGGGAGTTTTGACCAGAGTGTGAGGGGGGTCAGTATTTTCTTCTATCCCTCACCACTAGGTTTTTCCTAGCGGTGACAGAGAGAAAAAAAAACATCACACCATCCACCCTAAAAAAGGTGGTCAGTGTAATGCCCTTCTTCCAATGGGAACTCTGTCAACAGAAAGCTTCCTGTCCACCCGTCTCTAGGAGAGACAGGTGGATCGGTAGTTTGGTGGACAGGGTATAACGTCACATTTGGACAGAGTACCTTCACCACCAAACTCTAAATCAGGCCAGCCCTATGTGTCCTCTGTGCTTAAATTTAGTATTTCCAATAAATAGCCACATTGCCACCATCCTAATCAAGCCAGATTGTTCATCATTGTTATTATGCAATACCATGAGTGGCAATACTAACAAGAGAAGTTAGCCACACCTGTTATGTTGTGTCCATGTGCCCTGTCATCTCTACAGGTTCTTTAATCATTCCCATTGTGATACAGAGAATCAAGCCGAAATTTCCAAAATGCAGATAACACTGAGATCTCATCCCATTCAACCTCACAAATCTAAAATCCAAATAGGCATAACTAGCAAAATCTGAGATTAACATGGTCAAACATCTTTTTTTTAATTGACTGTAAAAAAAATAATTTGCCGTAATGGGGTCAAAATAGGAAAGATGGCTCCATTGCTATCTGGGGAGTTACAAGCGGCATACCATGCGGCTAACCCCGCGGGAGTCACTCCCTACCAAGACATAAAGAAAGCCATTCTGGAAAGATTGGGATGTGATCATGAATACTACCGAACCCATTTTAGGAAGGAAAAATGGGTCACGGGAGATAATCCAAGAGCACTGTTCTATCGGGTCAGAGATTTAAGAAGCCGGTGGCTTTAGCCTCATTTTTCCTCAATGGTAGAGGTTACCGAACAAATATTTTTAGAGCAATATCTGGAAGTCTTACCTAGCAACACCAGTGCATGGCTAAAACAACACCCTGGGCTCACTTCACAATCTGCTATTGAATTGGCATGTGCCTATCATAGGTCACCTGACTTCAAAGCCCCGACAGGAAGGGCTCCAATTCCTTTTTCCAAACCTACTCCGAAAGTGGCAACAGAGGGAGGGGAAAAAAGGTCCTTTTCTGTACCTAGACAGGCCCCTAAGCCATTTCCAAAGATAACTCCACCCGTCCAAATGGGACCACAGTGTTTCAAATGTGCAGAGTGGAGGCACAAAGTCCGTAATTGTCCCCAAAACAGTGATGGCTCAGAATCAATGGAGGTGGGTTGGTCCCGAGGCAGGGTACTGGTAACAGGAACTCGTAGGCAAAGGTACAAGAAGGATAATAGGCTCAATGTCGCACTGTTGAGGCTCTATTGGACACAGGTTGTCATCATACCGTAGTAGCCCAGGACTTAGTTCCATTAAATGCTGTATGTGAAGGGGAAACAGTATTAGTGTCATGTGTGCATGGAAATTGCAAAAAACACAGTTGATGGACAGAATGTAGAACAATGTCATACATTCACCCCAGTACAAGGATCTGGGCCTAAATCCATCGTTTTTTTGCACTCCACACCTCCCTGGGTTAGACACTGGCTATATGCAAATCAGCTCTGACCCTGTGCCTCATGGGAACAGTCCAGTCCGAGCTACCAAGCCATGTCTTTCCCAGACCGGAATCAAGCATCCAAGGACCGGTTTCTGGCTATCAGCCTTCATCAGCCTGGATAGCTTGACTCCAGTGGTGTGGAGAGCCTGGGACTCACGTCTGAGCATACCCAGCCCACTCGGGGTGAAAATTGCAAAAAACACAGTTGATGGACAGAATGTAGAACAATGTCATACATTCACCCCAGTACAAGGATCTGGGCCTAAATCCATCGTTTTTTTGCACTCCACACCACCCTGGGTTAGCCACTGGCTATATGCAAATCAGCTCTGACCCTGTGCCTCATGGGAACAGTCCAGTCCGAACTACCAAGCCATGTCTTTCCCAGACCGGAATCAAGCATCCAAGGACCGGTTTCTGGCTATCAGCCTTCATCAGCCTGGATAGCTTGACTCCAGTGGTGTGGAGAGCCTGGGACTCACGTCTGAGCATACCCAGCCCACTCGGGGTGAAAATTGCAAAAAACACAGTTGATGGACAGAATGTAGAACAATGTCATACATTCACCCCAGTACAAGGATCTGGGCCTAAATCCATCGTTTTTTTGCACTCCACACCACCCTGGGTTAGACACTGGCTATATGCAAATCAGCTCTGACCCTGTGCCTCATGGGAACAGTCCAGTCCGAACTACCAAGCCATGTCTTTCCCAGACCGGAATCAAGCATCCAAGGACCGGTTTCTAGCTATCAGCCTTCATCAGCCTGGATAGCTTGACTCCAGTGGTGTGGAGAGCCTCGGACTCACGTCTGAGCATACCCAGCCTACTCGGGGTGAAAATTGCAAAAAACACAGTTGATGGACAGAATGTAGAACAATGGCTGATGAGGATTATGAATCCGAAACCGGTCCCAGGATGCTTGTTTCCGGTCCAAGGAAGACATGGCTTGGCAGTTCGGGCTGGACTGTTCCCATAAGGCAGAGGGTCAGACTGATTTGCATATAGCCATGTCTGAACTGGGGTGGCTGAGTGAACTAAAGAATGGTGATGGATTAAACCCAGATCAGTTGACTGGGGGTGAGTGTTTGATTTGTTCAAGCGCTCCGTCCATCATCCCCTTTTGTATCGCTGTGTGCATGGAGACATTAAGGCAGAGGTCTTCAAACTTTTGTAGGTTGAGCCCCCCCTGCTGAATTTTTTGAAATGTCGGGCCCCCCCACCACCTGACAGAAATTTCTGGAATCTGGTACACTACATAATTGACCGCCACCCGCGTATCGGGCCACCCGCGTATCGGGCCATATCCCGCAAATAATGTTCAACGCAATAAGAGTTTAGTTAACTGTAGGTTTGTGAGTGGGTGTGGTTAAATCACAGAGGCTTATTACACAGCTCAAAACAAAAATTTCCAAGATAAAATGTGTGCAAATTGTTTTTACTAGGATGCTTTGTTTTACACATGACAGATTGATAATAACACCACCAACATTAATGTGACAGGTGTGCCTGTTTTTCGCCACAGAGACGGTCAATCTGTGGATGGATTTTTGCAACTGCCATCCTCAGGTTGTGCTCCACATCCAGTCTTGAACGGTACTTAGTACTTAGTACTTAGTCTTTAGGACCGCAAGTGCTGAGAACCCAATCTCACATAAATAGGACGAGCTGAAAGGCAAGAGAGTTTTGATGGCAGTTTCTCGGAAAGCTGAATATTCTGCAGACATTTTCAGCCAAAACTCTCCCAGTGAGACTTTGCTGAAATGCATCTGCAGAGTGCGGTCACTTTGGAGATCAATCAGTTCTTCCTGCATACGGATTTGGAGATGGCTTGCCACCTCTGCCAGAAATGGTTGAAAGACCCAGTCATTTAAGTGATCGTTGTCCTCAGGAAAATACTTTTGCAAACTGTCCCTGAGAGAAGTCAGATGATTTTTTATTACCTCAGCAACACTTGGAAGTTCATGTTCAGTCTCCGCAAGAGCATCTACTAAACATGGAAACTGCTCAAACAGGCCATCTTCAACTAGTCTTCTCCATAATTCAAGCTTCTTCTTGAATGCAGTTATTCTTTTATTCATGGTAAAAGAAGTCATGTCAGCTCCTTGCAGAGACAGATTCAGGGAATTTAATTTCTCAAAAATGTCAGCAAGGTATGCTAGAAGTACAAGCCAGTGGGGATTGCATAGTTGTTCTGCTTTGCAGGGGTCCAAACACAGAAGAAACTGCCGTACTTCATTCCTTAATTCAAAGATGCGAGACAGCACTTTCCCCCGGGATAACCACCGCACTTCCATATGAAACAGCAAGCCATCATGCTCAGCTCCCATTTCTGCACATAAAATTGCAAATATATGAGCTCTTGTGGGATGGGTCTTTATAAAATGTACTATTTTTACAGCAGAATTCAACACATCCTCTAGGTCGCTGTCCATGTTTCGAACAGCAAGGGCTTCCCGGTGTATCATACAGTGGGTCCAAAGAATATGTGGAGCCACTTTCAATACGTTAGCTTTTAGGCCAGCCCTAGCACCACACATTGAAGGAGCACCATCTGTGCAGATTCCAACACAGTTATCCCATTTTAAGCCATGGATATTCAGGAAGTCATTGATCATGGCAAACAAATCGGATCCTGTTGCCCGCCCCTTGATTGGCTTGCAAAATAAAAAATCTTCTAGTACTAGTGTTTCATAACAGTAACGAACATATGCAATTAAATGGGCATCCTTTGACACATCAGTTGCTTCATCCAGCTGTAAAGCAAACAAACTTGATTTCAACCTGGCTATGAGCTGTCCCTGGATATCTTCTGACATGTCAGCGATGCGGCGGCAAACTGTTGTATCTGAGATGGGTATACTTTTGAATTTCTCTGCTGCTTTTTCGCCATGCATTGTCCTATCTACGTCGAGCAATGCTGGGAGAATCACCTTTTCTCCATCTACAAAGGGCCTTTTGTTTTTGGCAATGTGGTATGCTACTTGGTATGAAGCTTTTAATGCATTTGCTGGAGTACTTGCCACATGTTTCACCGCTTCTTTCTGCTGGGTTATCTCTGTCAACTTCCTGGCAAAAAAATCTCTGCTTTTTCCTGCTAGAGACCCATGTTTTGTTTCAAAGTGACGCCTTAGTTTGGTTGGCTTCAAGCTGTCGTTAGCTAAGATCACGCCACAAAACACACACTGCATTCTACTTTCTCCTCTAACAACAATGCAGGTGAAACCAATATCCAAATAGGAGGAATCATATTTCCTTGTTTTTGCAGCTTTTCTCTCTCCGTCTATTTCTGTTTCAGCCTTTCGCTTGAGCACTCTACCATCTTTTTGGAGCAGAAAACGATCCATATCAAATGCTTGCTTAACCTAAGATACAAAATTTGAAGCTGCATGTTAATGAATAGTAAATGGCTGCAATTTCACAGCTGCATGAGGTGCAGGACGTTTTTAACGTTGTAGTTGCAAAAAAAATCTTTTAAAAAAATCTTCTTATGTTTTAAATAAAAGTAATTCCAGCTCATCCAGGCTTTAAGTAGGGGATGTATGACATTACAACGCATGGTTTTACCACGCATGCCTTTACATCGCAGTTTTTACAATGCATGCTGTTACAACGCATAGCGTTAAGGGGTGCTGGATAGTGAATAGTTTAATTTACTATTCCAGGTCCAGTCCCCGTGGGTAGTAGGGAAGGTGTTGGATAGTAAATTAAATCTATTCCCTATCCTAGAGCGCCCCCAGCGCTATGCGTTGTAATAACATGCGTTGTAATAGTTGCGTCGTAAAGGCACTGCGTGGTAAAAGTTGCGTTGTAAAGGATGTTCCCCTTAAGTAGGTGCTCCCAAAATTGCTGCAGTATGTTTATGCTGTATACCACCAATGAGTCTCTGCAAGTTACTTGTTCAAAGGTTAGTGAGGGCAAACTGCAGCACTGCCCCTTCACCAATCACTCAAAAACAAATGCGTACATTCTTATTCACTTCCCCAGATGTTTCTTCTGCTTGAATAGGTTTCCTCAGCCTAGCGACCAAGCAGCTTTTTCCCTTACAATGAAGAGAAAATGTTTAAGAAATATTACTTGCGTGGTTTTTTGACTGTTTAAGTATGGACGCAATATTACAGACGGACGGCCAGGGCAAAAAAGAACTGGGAAAAATCACTTAATCTACTGCATCAAAAAGGGTTCGTACAACATGTGCAGCTGAAAGGCATCTGGAACAGAATAAGGAGGGCTCCTGGGATACTCCGTACCACCACTTTGTAGCTTTTTTAAATTGTTATTAAAAATATAAATCTTTCCTATGCCAAAGCTATGACTCCATTGGTTAAGACACCACCTTGATATATTGGGAAAAATCCCAGGCGGTTCAAAAAAAGCAGCCACCTAAAGCTGTATTTTCAGCACTTATCTGTGCATACTTTGAATAGCAAATATAAATAGAAAGCACTTTACATTGTGTTCTAGGGCTGCCTGAAAGATCCGTGACTGAAAGGGAACAATGACAGAAAAGTCACAATACAAATGAATACATACTTCGTTATACATTCCCCAAATATTTACAAACAGGTTTGAAATGGTGTTATTTAGCTTCTTTGTGCAGACCCAGGGGCTGCAGCCCTAACGTTACCTCTGAAGGCATCCCCCTGGGATGGTGCCCCCCCGATGGAAAAACTCTGACTTAAGTGTACCCTAACACCTCATTCCACATTGTAAACATCACACAATTGTTCCCAAATCTTTTTGGATTTCCATGTGTGGGATTCTTAAAGTCAACAGGTCTCCGAGAAGTACAGAGCTGCCAAGGGTTTAGATTGCTATGTGTGACATTTTCATAATTTTTGTGTCTTATGAGTGACATTTCAATGATTATATGAGCGACACTTTCTCGCAAGCAAAATCAAGCAAAGAAGGTGAGGGAAACATAAATATCAGAAATCACACCCAGTTGAGCAACATGAAACTCTTAAAAAGTCACTGAGATAGCTTAGGAAATACAAAGTGTAGAAGTACAATTCTTTCTAAACCTACTTGAGTAGGAGAGTTTCACGCTACATTCTTAGAGAAGCCAGTGCCACAGGGCCCTTCCAACACAATGTATGCATACCATGTGGGACCCAGATTTGTGATTCATACGTAGATTCATGTAGTGGAAAGAAAAGTATATGTTCAGCTACTTTGAAGAATTTTGTAGGGAAAAAAGTGAAAACTGGGCAAAGGAAATGGAAAACATGGGGACTTTGGTGCCTTATGTCGACGTACTTTGTGCATTCCCCCCACACACTTTTTCTGTGAAGCCACTCCAGACCTGCAGCGGAATACTGAAAGACTATAGCACCCCTCTAGTGGCACCATTGGCCATGGTGTATGTGGGGTATATATTGAACCAATTCTAGCCTGCATTTCTTGGGTGTAATGTCTGTGTTATGTGCTCAGAGTGCCCATGGAGTAGGGCGAGGCCACAAGAAATTCACTGGCATTGCTCCCACAGGTAGTGCTGAAAAAGTAGGTCTTTAATGTGATATTCCTAGTATTTGCCCTGAGCTGTGCCCTCAGGGCAACACTTTTTCCAATTCAAAATTTCTACTTTTGAACCCTTCCTAAAAATACTTGCGGAATTTACAACTTTCCTTAGGGGAAATATATATTTAGACATGTTCATTACATTCAGAATCTCTCACAACTTTATGAGCAGCGAAGGGTTTACCGTTTACACCCAGTTTACACCCAGTTGAATTTTAACTACCCACAGACTATTTACCCAGATCCATTTTTTAGCAACTCAGTTCTCTAAAATGACCAGAAAAGTAAACATTATTTGTAAGACAATTATTATTTTACAAAATATTGCTCTATTTGAGGCAAAAGAAATCGCATTGAGACAGCAGTCTTCATTATTCAAACAGCAAATACCACTTTGGAATGGTGCAGTGTTGGTCAATGACCAAGACTTTTTAGCTAGATGATAATTGGACTCCTTGTTGTCTCTTAACAGTCTGTGTGATCTTGTGGAAGTGACTCAATTTCCTGTCCTGGAATGGGTTCTGCTGGCGTGGCCGCAGAAAGACGACTTCATGGGTCTGACAAGTGGTTTAAGTCTCACAGCAACATAATGTTCACTAATGCGAAAGAGGTAATAAAAAGATCTGCCCCCTGGAATGCGGCTAAAATTATGTATTGGTAAGACAATTTCAGCTGCCTGGCTTCATTGATGTGTAGTCCAGCCCTCAGTGCTCTGATGAGGTAACACAAGATGGCCTATCTGTCTTGTCTAGAGAGCCCTCCAACTACTTACTGCTTTATGTGCTAACACTTTAAAAGCAGCGATCAATAAAACACCAGCCATGTACATAGGTGGAAGCACAGGCAGAACTCGATAGCCAATTTGAAATCAGCGCCAGCATTGCTGAACAATTACACATGAAATTAAATATAGTTGTATGTGTTAAGAAAGAGCAGCAGCCAGGACGAGTT